>NW_016915967.1:283058-307302 GCF_001483705.2 Eufriesea mexicana | reverse complement strand
CTGCTGCTTTTATAGTTTCCAAGTTCCTATAGATATTTCTACACATTTTTGCTTTAATGTAGCATTTACACTCAATAATCCTTATATTTGCATGTCAATGTCACACATACTTCTCTGATGATACATACGCTGCCCCTTTCCTGTTTCTTGATTCGACATGATATGCACTTCTTCTCACTGCTTTCATTCAAATCTTTCTCTTTTTTTTACATACTTCAGCTCCATCATTCTGAAATTTAACACATTAGAGATGATCATTGACTTTGATCACTGATATTAATATTTATTTAGATTAGGAATACAATATACCTTTCAATCTCACTGTATTCTTTATATCTAGTTGTTATAAAAGGCCATCACCTAAATTAATTTTATTCTTTTATCTGCCTAAGCCATCTGCATTTTCTGAATCTTTATTTGACCATCAAAGATTTCTATCTTGTATGTCATATGGTTAGCCGACCTAGAATCCAATAGACATATTATAACTTACATATTTGTATTGCTGCTTCAATTTTTTCTCGTTATAAAATATAATTCTTCTACATCTCATGGCTCTACGCTGGTGATATTCCATGAGTCCAATATTTTTCCACCGTTGCATGTGTCTGTTTAATTCAACAGAATATTTCCTTTTCACAACCAAGCTCTGCTATCACTAATAAAAGATGGAAAAACAATGGCTCATAACTTACACTATTTAATTACAACTGAAGCTTACGTTAAGACAAAGACTTACATTCTTTTGCGTGATGTAGGTACACCTGCATGGACACAACAATGCTTCCGACGTTTGTTTGCAATTTTTTCGCATTTTCTATGCACTCTGCTGTTCACTTGATCATTTTTGCTTTAATGTAGCATTTACACTCAATAATCCTTATATTTGCATGTCAATGTCACACATACTTCTCTGATGATACATACGCTGCCCCTTTCCTGTTTCTTGATTCGACATGATATGCACTTCTTCTCACTGCTTTCATTCAAATCTTTCTCTTTTTTTTACATACTTCAGCTCCATCATTCTGAAATTTAACACATTAGAGATGATCATTGACTTTGATCACTGATATTAATATTTATTTAGATTAGGAATACAATATACCTTTCAATCTCACTGTATTCTCTATATCTAGTTGTTATAAAAGGCCATCACCTAAATTAATTTTATTCTTTTATCTGCCTAAGCCATCTCCATTTTCTGAATCTTTATTTGACCATCAAAGATTTCTATCTTGTATGTCATATGGTTAGCCGACCTAGAATCCAATAGACATATCATAACTTACATATTTGTATTGCTGCTTCAATTTTTTCTCGTTATAAAATATAATTCTTCTACATCTCATGGCTCTACGCTGGTGATATTCCATGAGTCCAATATTTTTCCACCGTTGCATGTGTCTGTTTAATTCAACAGAATATTTCCTTTTCACAACCAAGCTCTGCTATCACTAATAAAAGGTGGAAAAACAATGGCTCATAACTTACACTATTTAATTACAACTGAAGCTTACATTAAGACAAAGACTTACATTCTTTTGCGTGATGTAGGTACACCTGCATGGACACAACAATGCTTCCGACGTTTGTTTGCAATTTTTTCTCATTTTCTATGCACTCTCCTGTTCACTTGCAGAAAAATTAACAAATCACTCAATTTATGTGATTAATTTATGAAATTTTATAATTGCGTTGTAAAGGCGTACCTTTGTACATTTGTCGTCTGTCAGATAAAGGAATGAATGCTGATTGTCTAATAAAACTGCTGTTGGGGCTGAATTTATGAAAGAATGTAGAAAACTTTATGATTTGATTTATTAAAATATATTAAAATATATTAGGACATAACCAGAGTTAGTAAACTGACATCAGAGCCATTTATGTTCTTGTTGCGGAACTGGAACTTCGAGTCTAAATTCATAGATGGCTCTGATGTCAGTTTACTAACTCTGGTTATGTGCTCCTAATATATTTTAGTAAATCAAATCGACAGTGGATAATTCACTAATTACTCAATATCTGTGATTAATTTATGAACTTTTATAATTGCATCGTGAAACCAGATCCTTCAAGAACTTTCCAATATATTTTTCGATACAAATTTCTCGTTAATTAATTAATTATTTACAATTATTCTACGGAGTGTTTGAATTGTTGTCGAAGACGCCATTGGTTTTTCATTAATTACTATCCTCTGCGCAATTAATTTATGAAACTTCATGCACGCATTATAAAGACAATGTTCTTGCGAATCTTCTCTTATAACTTTTGATCACATTCTGATTTTAGTTTCGTGTAGTATTAAATATTTTCACGGAAGATCGTAATAGTCGTCGTTACGAAATCATGGACACCATCAAACAATTAATAACTAACAAATTAGAATGAAATTCTTTACGAAAATTATATAAGAATGTTGCCTAAAGTTTCAGCTTTACAATGAAATTATAAACGTTCATAAATTAATTACGAAAATTGAGTAATTTATTAACTTTTCTCCGTTGGAGCCCTTCTATCCTTTTTTATCCCCTCTCTGTCCTTTTTTCTGTCACGTGACGAGTACGTCGACGACCTCTTTGCTTATTCTATGTTCCTATTACTTTTCCGATCATATGGTCCAAAATCATAGATGGCGCTGATCATTCTCGAAAAGGCACGCTCGAAACCGAAAAAAAATATCCAATCCCGTTAAGGGAAAAATCACTCTGCGCGAATCAGTGGAAAAATCCGCTCTGTCCTTTTTTCTGTCACGTGACGAGTACGTCGACGACCTCTTTGCTTATTCTATGTTCCTATTACTTTTCCGATCATATGGTCCAAAATCATAGATGGCGCTGATCACAGGCGGTAAAATTTTTATTCGAACTTGATACCTCTTCTGGTTATGTGCTCCCAATACCCCTTATAAGATCAATTCGGCAGTAGAAAATTAATAAATTTCCAAGTTTTTCTAATTAATTCATAAACATTTATAGCTGTACAGCAAAGTTGGAATTATAGGCAACATTCTTATACAATGTTTAATTTAATAATTAATACTGACATGATCGATAGGTTTTGTATTTCCTGTAGTAAATATGATTGCTATAGAAAAGCGTTTTTCTTGCATAATATTCTTATTATTTTGTAATAAATATATATTTGCATAAGAAAGCGTAAAAAATAAATTTTTTTATTAAGAAATTTTATTTATAATTGTGTATTTACAATGTTTTCATAGGCGAAAAATGGATACAAAATAAAAAATATATTGAAAAACTATCAACTATGGGGACGGTAATCGAACCACGGTCCTTTACATAAGAATTTTTATCTGTCACCGTTAGACTATGACTCTACTTGTAAATTATTGGAAATAAATGTATAATTACAGAAGTAATGAAACTTTAATCGTAAATATTTCAAAAACTATCGAGTAGTTGCCGCAATAATGATATATTTTCTTAAACTGCATGACGATATCTACAAACCTGCAAAGTTTCAACTAAATCGATGACCCGAAGGACTTGCACTCTCCTTGTGAGAGAAGAAACTTATGTCAACAAAATCGTAATCATATGCGATAAGCTGTAATTCTTTCAATTTGGTATTGTTTTGAATCCTTTTGAGCATAAGTGCTAAGTTACATCCGTTGTTTATAAGAATAAAAAGGTGTACACCTACAGAATGTAATATTACTCCAATTTTATTTTAACTTATCTAAAACAGAACGGTAGCCATAAAGTCGCTCATTGACAGAAACCGAGCGTGTCATGATTGTAGACTTGGCAGCCTAGAGCGCTGACATTTTTCGAGCTGCACAGAAGTGTAAAATCGCCACTTGCCACGCAAACGGTTATATTAGTTTTCCGAGTTTATTGTTTGCATTACTCTTTTCATATTGTTCTGTCCGTTTTCGGTGTCTCGAAACATTTCGCGCAGACCCGACATTCCTGCGATTAAGCAAGGAACATAGAAATATTTAATTCCTGTACGTTGAAGACAATAAAACCTGTTTTCAGCATTCTACAGTGTGTATTTCTACGAGTAGGGGTACCACACCGATCACGTTCGAAACCGGTTATTTATTTTCTTAATTACTTTCAAGGCAAATTAATTTGCGAATAAACTTATCGATTTTATTATCCAGTTTCTATGATCCTGCGACATGTTTATTTCACGAGCGTCTGGAATCTGTGAAAATATTACTTACACTCGAGCTTCGATGATCCGTGTGCTTCTTTTGTTTATTAAATCCCTCGATTAGATCCACGTGTCGCCTATCCGATCGAGCTTTAATGTCGTCGAAGGATTCGCAGGAGCTCGGAAGGTCGGGATGGCCGAAAGCGTGAGAGGCAGAACGCGACACGTCTCTTTGACAAGTGATTTGTCACGTTGACGAGCCAACGCGTTAACGATCGCGATATAGGCGAATCGTGGAATTTGCTGCGAATTAAATTGGAAAGTCGAAGGGCGCGCCAGGCAAATTAGCATTCCGAGGGGAAGATTACCGGTTGGCAAGAATTCTTTGACAAAGAGACGCTTCTTCCAGGCCTCTCGACTCCTGCGTCCTTATTATATCCCCCGGTATCGATCGCTCATTATACGCGAGATTCCCTTCGAAATGCGCTGCGATGCTCGTGTGTAGCTTAATCGTTCGCCTCGATGTTAAATTGCCTCGTTAAGCTGTCGTCGAGAAACGTTTTAACCGGAAATTAATTGCGGTTTTACAGCGGGAGCAATATCCCACGGGCTGATCAATTTTCCACGATATTTCGTTTTAAAATCCCGTCGGAAACGCCGTCGAATTTTTCCCATTCCTCGCGAATTTCCCATTCGATAAGCAGCCTCGCTGTGTACCATAGATCGCGAATGGTCGATCTTTAATTGGTCGAGGCTCCTCTCGCGACCGGTGTCCGAGGTACCAGCGAGAGCTGCTCTTCCTCCGGCTCACGCACACCGGACATTCGATTCCGTTCTCTCTCTAGCCCTCTTTCTCTTTTACCCTTCGTTGTCCGGCCAGGCTTAATGAAAACCGTGATTGAAGCCCGTGCACGAGGGGCCAATCGATCGGCAGGAATCACGAAGAGGGTGTTTGGCAGCCAATCACCGGCCTGCCTGCAAGGGACCGACACTTTTTTCCACTCTCCCTTTGATTCCATGCGATTCATGAGTTGACTTTGCGCAAAACGTCCACTGGGCTGTCCAACTTTCCTTTTGTAAGCGGCTAATCGAACTCCCGGTAAGGGAGGTGGACCGGTCGCAGGGCTTGCGATTCCGTAGGAAGATTGGCAGATACAGGAATAGATCTCGAGGAACGAAGGGTAAGCGGACCTTGGATTCGTGACGAGGAGGAACGAAACGTCTGCGAGTAGTTGGTCCCGAGTGGACGAAAATTCGGGTGCTTTGAGCGGAAACTTTGACGCAGCTCGTTAGCTGGAAGATGGCAGAGTTTAGAGGGAAACTTGGTGCATTAAAGAATCCACGGTCGCCCGGAAAGGAGCAAGCGGTGCCTGCATTAGTTAACAGGTTGATCAACACGAGTTTATCGTCCCTTTGTCTTAAAGGGAAGCGCGGGCCTGGACGAAAGGCTGGAGAAAATACGGTGGAAACGGGGAACCTGGGGAAAGTTGGAGGGCAAACATTTTTCGTTCTCCTTCGAGAGCTAATAACCTCTGCATATTTGATAGGATTCCATTCTCCGCTGCGGCAGAAAGATCGTTCTCCACGTGCCCGCGGAAGGGAAATCTAATTTCTTTCGCTAACACGATACAATTTTGATCCCGTGCCGCAATCTGAAAGCTTTTATGTCCCCGAGGCGGGCAAATCTTGTATCCTCTATGCGTTTTCACCTTACCAGCCCGCGCCACTTTTCTTCCTTTCTCTCCCGACCCTGCGACCCCCCTTTTCGTCTCGTATATTAAATTGACCAACGTTTCGTACTCGTCCTGTTTGCGTCTCGAGTCGCGAGCTATCGATCCACCCCTTGCGAGACCTACCGAGGGATCCCGCCGCTTTTGTTTCGCCGAACGACGGATAATTTCTTCCTCTGCCAAGGATCACAGCCCGTGATGGCGAATTCTGTCCCTCGAAGAAACGGAAACCGAAGGATCCTCCGTGGAGACCTTCGCGTCGATTTTCTACCGTCTTACGGTTTATTAACCCTCGGCCGATTAGCCGACCCCGTGATATCCTGCCTCGTCCGATGGGTCCTTCGAGATTTACGCTCGAATTATTCTCTTCTTCCTCCGCCGCAATTACGGCCCGCTGTTTATCGAAGTCGTCGAACGGACGACTGTTTGATTTCCTCTAACGCGTCCCCGCCCCCCGAAACGTCCAGGCATTTATTACGATACGTACGCTAAAAGTCATCTTCCTTTATTTGCGATTCTACGTTTACTCGTTTACATTTTAGATCGGTTTACGTACGAATTTGTACGCCCGCGCGAAATTTGATCACAGCTATTTTTAACGCGTTTCCGTGATTGAAGCCCGTGCACGAGGGGCCAATCGATCGGCAGGAATCACGAAGAGGGTGTTTGGCAGCCAATCACCGGCCTGCCTGCAAGGGACCGACACTTTTTTCCACTCTCCCTTTGATTCCATGCGATTCATGAGTTGACTTTGCGCAAAACGTCCACTGGGCTGTCCAACTTTCCTTTTGTAAGCGGCTAATCGAACTCCCGGTAAGGGAGGTGGACCGGTCGCAGGGCTTGCGATTCCGTAGGAAGATTGGCAGATACAGGAATAGATCTCGAGGAACGAAGGGTAAGCGGACCTTGGATTCGTGACGAGGAGGAACGAAACGTCTGCGAGTAGTTGGTCCCGAGTGGACGAAAATTCGGGTGCTTTGAGCGGAAACTTTGACGCAGCTCGTTAGCTGGAAGATGGCAGAGTTTAGAGGGAAACTTGGTGCATTAAAGAATCCACGGTCGCCCGGAAAGGAGCAAGCGGTGCCTGCATTAGTTAACAGGTTGATCAACACGAGTTTATCGTCCCTTTGTCTTAAAGGGAAGCGCGGGCCTGGACGAAAGGCTGGAGAAAATACGGCGGAAACGGGGAACCTGGGGAAAGTTGGAGGGCAAACATTTTTCGTTCTCCTTCGAGAGCTAATAACCTCTGCATATTTGATAGGATTCCATTCTCCGCTGCGGCAGAAAGATCGTTCTCCACGTGCCCGCGGAAGGGAAATCTAATTTCTTTCGCTAACACGATACAATTTTGATCCCGTGCCGCAATCTGAAAGCTTTTATGTCCCCGAGGCGGGCAAATCTTGTATCCTCTATGCGTTTTCACCTTACCAGCCCGCGCCACTTTTCTTCCTTTCTCTCCCGACCCTGCGACCCCCCTTTTCGTCTCGTATATTAAATTGACCAACGTTTCGTACTCGTCCTGTTTGCGTCTCGAGTCGCGAGCTATCGATCCACCCCTTGCGAGACCTACCGAGGGATCCCGCCGCTTTTGTTTCGCCGAACGACGGATAATTTCTTCCTCTGCCAAGGATCACAGCCCGTGATGGCGAATTCTGTCCCTCGAAGAAACGGAAACCGAAGGATCCTCCGTGGAGACCTTCGCGTCGATTTTCTACCGTCTTACGGTTTATTAACCCTCGGCCGATTAGCCGACCCCGTGATATCCTGCCTCGTCCGATGGGTCCTTCGAGATTTACGCTCGAATTATTCTCTTCTTCCTCCGCCGCAATTACGGCCCGCTGTTTATCGAAGTCGTCGAACGGACGACTGTTTGATTTCCTCTAACGCGTCCCCGCCCCCCGAAACGTCCAGGCATTTATTACGATACGTACGCTAAAAGTCATCTTCCTTTATTTGCGATTCTACGTTTACTCGTTTACATTTTAGATCGGTTTACGTACGAATTTGTACGCCCGCGCGAAATTTGATCACAGCTATTTTTAACGCGTTAAACGCCACGCCGATTTTACGTGCTACTGCGTTCGCGCCACAGTTAGCCGTCATGCGGGCCCTGTCGGGCCGCACGGATTGGCAAGGCCTGAAAGGAAAGTGTAGCGCCGGTCCCTAAGGATCGAAGTGGCTTTTAACGTGTTAACACTATGCTGTCCACGCGTTAATCGGGATTCTTTTGTTTGGCGACGGTGGGACTGACTCACCATTTGCCCATGATACCAACATGGTGTCACCGGCATTTGCTCGATAGTTTCGCATGACACCAACGTGGCGCCACCAGACGGCATAGTGTTAATACGACGACTCAGGTTTGAAGGAGTAGAGCTACACCTGCCAATGTCCACTTGGCAGGCTTGTCTTTGGTCTTCAGGTTGAACGTCCACACGTAGGTGGGCCCGCGGGTCCTCGTTTTGTAAACGGGACACTCGTACATGTTTCGTAGATCCTGCTTGTCCTGGGTGATCGCTCTCACGTTGATGACCGGCATTGCGGGGAATAATTCTTTCGGCTTCGAGTCGACCACGATGCCAGTCTGCACGTCCCAGCGCGCCCCCTCCATGAAGATCCCGTGGATGTATGCACCGTCCCTGGGAGCTGTCCTGATGTTAAAAGGGGAAAGATTGAAGCTTCTACGACCAAGCCTGTCAGATCGGATCGACCTACGTGAATTCCTCTTTGTTCTTCTTCGTCACGTCGCACTGCAGACACATCTTGTCGAGAGGAAGCTCCTGTCTCCTGGCAGTCGACTGCATGATGGCCGTGAGCAACGACTGAGGATTGAAGAATCCCGCTAGCCAGACCGAGGGTGGCAACTGAAACCACGTTTCCCTCGTATCCCCGGTCGTTTAATTAGCCCGTTATTTCTCTGACTTACGACGAAATCCGTGGACCAGGTCTCCAGTTCCCTGATCCGCAACAACAAGTCGACGAACCAGGCTGCGAGACCTAACAGAGACGGATAAGCTCTCTGGGCCCAAATCGGTGGCACTTGGTCGAGGAACAAAGCGTTCTCCAGGTCCTCCATGTCCGAAGTTATGGTCAGCTCCCCCTTCAGACCTAAATCCAGTTCACGTAGCGACCTCTTTATCTCCGTGGTCAGATGATTCATTCGCTCGCACTCTTGGAACGCCACGATCACGTACGGCGTCCTCTCCTCCACTTTGCCCATTATCTCCACCATGTTGAACTCCTCCGGAAGTTTCTCCATTATCTCGTCCAGTATCTGCTTCACCTTTGAATAACTCTCGATGACATACTACTCACCTCGTTCGTCGAGGGGTTACCTTGTCTTCCCTGGTCACCGTTTGTCCGCCAGAGCTACCTGCGTCCCTAGGCTGCATCTCGAACACCGTTTTGAACAAATTCTCCGCAGTCATGGTCAAGAAGCCCACTTCCGCGTTGGGATGCAAGCCGTACAAGTAGGGCGATTCTGGAGGCATTGCTTCGTCGATGTACGCGTGATAGCCGGCCAAATCCGTGTTGGGTGGTGCTGGGAACCCTTTGCGATATTTACACCATGAGCCTCTTTTTGGTGAAACGTTTGATCAATATAAGGTATCCCTTACCTGGAGCTAGCAGCAATTCTCCGTCGACCAACTCGGGCTGCATCAGTTCCTCGAGATAGGAGACACAGAGTCTCCTGTCCCAGTCATCGGTTATATGGCCACCGTACATAATTTCTCCAAAGAGATACCTTCCAATTGGAATTCCAATTAACGACATTCGATAACGAAAATCAACGAGATCGAGACGAACCTCAAGTCTTCCCAAGGCACCTTGGACGTTGCTTCCAAGTAATTATACAGCACGCTGACGCTGATGTGCAGGTCGCCCACGTTGAAGGGGTAGATCTTGTTCCAACCCTGAGGACCGAACTTTCGTCGCTCCGCGACCACAGCGTGGAAGTAACAGAGGGAAAATAGGATGGCCTTGAATTCTGCTTCCTTGCTGCACATCTCTAACGTCTCCTGCGTGAAGTTCTCCAAGGCTTTGTGCAGATTCGCCTGCATCCCCGTGGGTGGCTCGTTCGTGATCTTGATGGACGACTCGAGGATACCCTGATTGGGACCCGTCACTGGTTAATCTTTCGCTATTTCGAAACCAATTACGTCCGATAGTATCAAGGATCGAATATTACTTGAGGAATGATGTGTCCCGCCGGGGTACTGGCTGGCTCAGCGCTCATGAACACCCTGTAATCCTGATGCGAGCCTTCCGCGGCGATTTCCAACTTCTTCTCTAATAATGGTAGCCACTTCTTCACCAGGTGGATGTTCTGCAAGATCACCCAGTGGCCGTTCCTCGCGGCCACGTCCATAGCTTGCTCCGCGACCGTTTCCTGACCCTGACCCAGAGACACGTTGTGGAAATTCTGGTTATCCAACGAGTAGCCCAAACGACGACCCAGGTCCTCTACGTCCTAATTGAACGCGAAGAGTTACTCACGAGACCTGGATAGCTCGTCTTCGTGTTACGTCGTTACCTTCAAAGGATTCACTCCGGGTGAAAGGATAAAGAAGATGGGCGTGGAGGGACTGGTCTCCTCGAAAGATTTGGCAAACTCGACTGTTCTGCCTTCGATGTACCTAGACCCGAGCTTCTCCTCGATAAATGCAGCGATTGCGTAGGTCATCCTATCGGGTCGCAGTGCCCTGAGCATGCAGAGGCGCTGGATAGTCGTCTTGTTCTTCCATTCCTGCGGGAATTTCTCCCGCTCCGGGCACTCGCATTCCACCAGCTTCTTCCATCTCTTCGCCGAGGTCTCTATATCTCTGTCCAAGTTGCTGTGTAAAACAGGATCATCGTACAAGTAACCGGGGAAATCTTATCTCTCTGCGAGGTAGAAACCCTCGATCGAGCACGGGGAAAAATAGGAAAATAAAGTATCGGATTGCGATTACCGGAATTCCTCTCTGCTGGCGAGACTCCTAATCCCGCCCCAGCTGGTATTGGAAAGGAAATCCACGGGCGAGGTGACATGGGGCGTGATGGGGAAACGCAGAAGAAAGTCCAACTCGTTGGCAGTCACCTCGTTCCTCGCGAGCTGTATCTGAAACGCCATCTGCGACGCGAAGATGAGTTTGTCGCACTCGAACAGCCCTCTGGTGGTGTACATGAACACGGAGTAGGTGATGCACTCGATCAGATTCTTCACTCTTCCGGACACGTCCGGGGCGGGATCGGCCCTCGAGATGGCTTTTTGAAACACCACGCTGAAAGCTTTCAGGGAAAATTGATAGATTGGATTGATGGTGTTCAGATCGTTCAAGATGAAGTAGAGCAGAGAGGCCCTGGCTGCCGCCGGTCGATACAGTTCTCTCGCAGCGTCGATCTCACGGCTGGTGCCGCGGGCTTCCGTCACCTTCGACTCGATTTCCGCCGCGGTCCTCTTCGTCGTCTCGAGATTCTCCACCAGCGACGTGTCCTCGAGGACGTTGCTGCCCGCCGACGACAATCTGTGTGCATCACCGAGTTGCTATTTTATCGCTCGCTGGAAACTCGTCCTCGCGACGAGGACGAGGACGAGGATGAGAGCGAGAAGGAAATGGGAACTGTTGCGAAACGAGCGTACCTCGATAACAGGGAATCTTCCAAACTGTTGAGCGTAATCTTGAAATCGTTCTGCTGTCTGGTGAGCTCAGCCTTCAGCTCCTCGAGATCCGGTCGCTCGGCTTTCACTACCTCGGCGAGTAATTGATCCTCGAGACCGTCCCTCGTTACCGTGAAATTAATTAGAGTAGTTTGAGCCTGCATTTCGGGCTTGTAATGGGGATTAGCCAGCTTCGTGTGCAATAATAATCTGAACAGCGGATTGTATTCGACCTCCTTGTCGCCGATCTTAATCGCTCGACCCTTCTTAATCAAGTTTCTGCCTAACAGAGGATCCAGCACGGGATCCACCGTTTCGCCGATGTTCTCGACCAGAACAGTCGACCCGGTTGCCAGACATTGCTCGATGACATCCAAGTAACCCTTCTGCCCTAGTCTAATGACGCGAAGTTCCTCCCCGTATTTCTGCTTGATCCATTTAATTCCCTGGAGCTGAGGAAAAATAATGATCGAGATCCGAGCAGTGTTACGCGACCCCGTGACGGATAGACCTGTACCTGAGGGTCGATCATTAGGGGCCATCGGTCCGAGCTCGTCAGAATAGTAGCATTTTCCGTCGACATCCTATCGTTTGGCAGGCCTTCGTTATTCCACTTGGCAATCTGTGTGTCGTTCGTGAGTAACGACAAAGGGTCCAGTCCCTCGGTGATTGGAACCGTTGGTTCCACGCTGCGTAAGAACGGTAGCCATTGCTTGTGCAGCAGGTCGTGGCGAAATTGCTTGGTGAAGCATCCGACGTAAGATATGAAGGCTGTCACCAGAAGAACGTCGCCGGGCAACGTGGACGCTTGTTGCATGAAACTTTCGCCATTATTTTCTCGTTAGATTCGTCAAAATCACCCGTATCATCGACCTAAAATTAAAAATCAGGACGTACTTGGCTACCGAGTCTGCCCATCGTATATTCTCCGATGCCAGACCACCGACGAGCCTGTTAGCCAGTGCAATGGTAGCGTTCGTCGCGTCTGCCTCTTGCTGACACTTGAGCTTCTCGGACGTTGCCTGCTCGAAGTCTGCCGTCAGCTTCGCCAATTGCTCCTCCAAGGACTGTTCTAGAAATGGTACTCTGCCTAAACTCGTTCGGAATCACGTTGGTTCCCGGTGTACGTACGGCAACTTTGCGTTTGATCCCGCTGAGCTTGTCCTGAGCAGCGGCCAACTCCGCGTTCGCCTGAGCTAGGGCTTTCCTCTTTGGCTCCACGTCGCAGAACACCTCGTAAAACTTGATGATGTTGATCACCCAGGCGCAGAGGCCTGCAGCCGCGGCTGATTTCGACCGTACGAACTCCGGTTCGAATTCCGAGTCTTTGAGATACGGTTGGATCGCTTTGATCACCTCCGGATGAATGTTCTCCTTGTCGTAGTTGATCAGCGAGTCCAAGAAGGTGTCAACTTTTGCCATCATGATCTGAGGGAAGAAGAAAAGCGAGATAATTGGTCGGAGCGTATCGGTGACCCTGTTTCGAGTACCTTGGCAGCCTTCCAGCTTCTGTCCTTGGGTATTTTCCCAGCTGGGGCCAAAAGGACCATCACGGCGGCAGTTACGTTGGTCACAGCTCCCGGTGGGGAACCAAACGACTTCAATTCCGTGAGATTCGCCTTGTTCAATGTGTTCAGAGCCTCTTGGGCAGCCAGCAGGGCCGGCTCTGCCTTCATCAAGTCTACCTCGCAGTCCTTCTGCTTTTTCAATACCTCCTCGGCTATTATGGCGACCTTCGATTCCTCCTCGTCGGCTGAACGAAACAGGAAAGCATTGAACGCAACGACGGATGCTCGTTTACCCAGCAGATTTACCTATAGCCTTCTCCTTCTGCACTTTTTCCGTCTCGATGCCGACAATCGCGATCAAAGCATCGGCCGCGTCGTTCTTCTGCTGTAATTCCACCTCTTGCATCGCTAGCTTCTCCTTCAGCTTATCCACCTGCACCGCCGTCGAGCGGAGCTTCTCCAGGCCGTTCTCCAGCCTGGCTACTCGACCCCGAAGCTCGCTGGCCTTTGTCTTCAGCAGCCTCGTGTACAAACTGATCTGCTCGAGGAACGACTTCGGCGTGGTATAGTTGTATCGACGCTCGCTGGCCAAATAATGCCGGCTGGCCGCGTTGACGCTGGTGTGAGCGTGGGCCATAAATTTCGCAGCAGACTCCCTACGTACGAGCCATCCCTGTATTTATTGCCGGCCGCTATTGAAAGCGCGTGCTACGCGCTTCACGGTGTGTCCCGGTCGATATTCTGGGCTTCTACCTGTAAGTTTCCGGAAGTTCGTCCAACTCCTGCAGGAACCTCTTCGACACAGACATCAAAGCTTCTTGCGGCCATTCGTGGAACCAGTTTATCGCCGTGCAATTTATTATGGCTGGGAATTTCCTCGAGCGTATCCTTAAAGTGGATCCAACTGGGGAGAAGCAGAGAACTATCCGGAGCTGGCGGCGCACTCGGTCGATGAAGAACTTCCAGCAGTTCTCGCGGGTGTCTAGCATGCCCGCGCCCTTCACCTCGTTACGAACCCCTGCAAGCATGACCAAGCGTTTCGATCGACGTTAAAGGAAGAACACGCCGGGATCTTAAACGATCTTGGTACTATTACCGTGTTCTACGAGACGAGAATACAGTACCGTCTATGAATATTAATTCGCGAGAGGATTCTCGTTTCGAAGAAGAGAACAAGCCACGAACAGCTCGCGTACTATGGTGTATACCAATATCTAGCAACCTGCTATTATGTTTTCCACTTCGTCCTCTGCAAAGAGGTCTGGAACCTCGCCAGAAGCGAGCATGTCGTTGATCAGCACGAGGAACTCTTCGTTCGCAACCTGCGCGTCGGTCATCAGGAACACGATGCCTAGATTCTTCAGTCCCGACTTGCTGTATAGAACGGCCAGCTCCAGCTTCAGATCCGCGATCCCATAACCCTTCTTCAACTGGATTTGGGACACCTCCAGCGAGCTTATGAACGCGGCCAATCGCGATAAGCTCTGTTTGCCAGAGCCACCTACGCCCACGAGCAGAGCGCTGCCTCGAGGCGACTCCAGGATCCTGTTTATCCTGCACACGTGCATCATGGCGTCCTCGAACAGCACCAGATTCATGGCAGCTACCAGGTCGTTGTAGCTCACCATTGCCTCCGATAGCAATCGGTGCAGAGTCGCCCAGTCCTTCACTGGCATGTACTTTGGCTCCCCGACTCCACCTTGAACGTACGAACGCCATTTCCTTCTGCCCACAGGTTCGTGTTCCAGTCCCAAGTCTCGTGAGATTCTCGAGGGAACTCGGGAATACTTACCTGCAAAGTGGCAGTAGATGTTAGGCTTCTCCAAAATGGCGCCCTCATCTATCTCCTCCACGTTCTTCTTCAAGATGTCCAGCTGTAGTTTTGAGAAGCTCTCTATGTCTTTCTCGTCCGTCAGTTTGTCTCCGTAGACGCGATGGGTCTCGTGCATCCACAGTCTGATTAGGTCTATGGACGATGGCAGACACTCGTTCCCGCTGAATAATAATCCTTGGAAGCAATTCGACAAGTCACGAAGATTGAAGATGTAGTGGAACTTGACCGCTGTTGGGAGGAACATTTGAGCACAGCGATGGTGGAGCTGGATAGACGCCTGCACGATGTTGTTGCACATCTCGATGACGGTACTGGGGAATCTAGAAGGATAAATTAAACGTCCCTTTGGATTCTCATTTAATCAGTGGGGCTTACCTATGTTCGATGTTGGACAAGTGCTGTCGTAAAATAGACGAGTAGATGGTCGTCAGAGACTCGGTATTAGGGAAACTGACCGCGAACACCGAAAAATGCCTCTGTAATCTAGGATTGATGGTGAACGAGCCAGCTGTGGGGTTCATACAGCTGACGTACTGACAATTGTGGATATCCTTCAGAGTCAGCTTCGTTCTGTCGTACCAGTGACCGTAATCCAAGTGCTGCCGAATCAAGGTATGTGGCTGGACAGTCCCATAAGCGTCAACTTCGGGCATATTCAGGTCGTCGATGAAATACACCAAGGTTTTGTTCCCTGGTGGTCCGTAATTTCGACCGGCTTTCTTCTCCAGGGATTTCTCTAGGATCTTCTGTAACATCTCAGAGGACGTATAGAAATTAAAGGGCACGTTGGACACCGTGTAATTTTCGGGCAACTGCAGAAGCTTCTCTGCCACCAGGACAGTCTTACCGCAACCAGCTGTTCCGACTAACATCACCGGATGTTTCTCCACCATCAACAAGTCCAAGAAGAATCTAATTCTGATAGACTCCGCGGTGTAGACTAGGACAGCTTGCAGAGGCATTTCAGGGTCCAGCTCGAACTTTGGCAGACGTTGGGTCCACGAGACGAAGCTCTTAGTTTCGGAATCGATGTAATAATCGAACACGGTACCTTGGGACGGAAACCTAACCTGTTTGAACTCGTTGGTCCACCATTTACTGAATTCCACCCGGTAATCGATCATTTGATCTTGAAACATCGAGGAGCCAAAGGCCCAAACTGCCGCGAAGACGAAGTATAGCTCGTAGTGCTCCTTCAGAAAGTCACAGACGGTTAGCTCTGGCTTTAGAAGACAGTGAAGAAGATGGCACAGCATCTCCACGTGCGCCATGTCAGCTATCGGTGTTATCTTTTTGAACCTGGTTCTCAAAGTCTCCAAGCAGGGAGGAATATACTTGTCAAAGAGCATTACCAAGTTAGACTTCTCTATCGGGGACGTTCTTTTCTCTACCCAGCTAGTGACATAAGGATTCCAGCCAAGATCTTGAGGATTTATGTACAGGATACCCGCTCTGGACACCGTGGCTGGAGTGGCGGTTCGCAAATTAGAGATCTCAAACAGCAATCTCATCACGGGTGTCAGCGCTATCCTTTCGTTGCTAGCCAGGGTCAAAACTTTGTTATCGTCCATGACAGTGTTCAAAGACTCGATCCACATAGGATCTATGTCGCCATCTAGAACTATCCACTTGGGATTTTCGCCCCCTAGATTAGCCTGTTCTCTCATAATCACGGAGAACAGGCCGTCCTTCCATTCCCTGGTCGCCGGATTGATTATCCCGAACAGCTCGTCGTTAGTCACAGCTTTAGGATTCAGATCGTTATACACCGGCTTCCTCTTCATATTCTGATACGTCCTGAACAGGGATTTCCAGACCTGGGTCTTTCCCGATCCAGCCGTACCCACGATAAACACCGAATGTCTCACTTCTAACAGTTCCTCCAGTTGAACGACTTTGAGGATGAAGCCATCTTCCGGTTGTAGCATCAAATCAGCGGCTGCCTGCTTAACCATCTTCTCAAACTCGACGTCCCGCTTCCGGGGAACGTCCAACGCGGGGAACAAGTCGGCTATCAGGCCCATAAACACAGGCAAATCGTCAGAGACCACTTTGGGAATGTTGAAGTCTCGGAGGGCTCTCATGAGCACTTGTTCCTCCGGTCTGCCGGGATCTCCCCTCTTCAGGCTTCCGGCGACCACGAGGACGGACTTTATCGCGCGTAATCCCCAGTCGTAATGGTCCTGCTTCGATAACAGCTCCTTGCACAGCGTGTAGAGTGTGATGAACTTTCTAGCCAGGATCCTCGCGTCCTGGAACCCCTCCGCCACGAGCATAATCTCGCAAATGAGTTCGAAATCGGGGACGACCATGGCGCACGGTCGGAATAACGCTTTTAAATTTTCTGGTAACTCCGTACGTCCGGCATAACCCGGATTCATGGTGATAAATATACCAACCGTGGGCTCCAGACCTATCATCTCTCCCATGAAGTTGAATTTTTCCTTCTTGTCTCTGATAGCGTCTTGAATAGACTTTACCTGTACCGCGACCACTGACAGTACCTCGACGGTGATTCGGTTGAACTCGTCGAAGCAGCCCCAGGCGCCAGTCTGAGCTAATCCCTTGTATATGTTGCCACAGGATTTGTAGTCCATCTGCTCGGAACAGTTGAACACGTAGACCATTATACCCAGAGCTCTGCCTAGATCCTTGGTGGTCTCGGTTTTCCCGGTCCCGGCTGGGCCTGCCGGTCCGCCTCCCATTATCAGATGGAGGGACTGGGTCAGGGTTATGTAACATCTGTCGGTGAGCGGCGTTATAACCAACCTGTAGAAAAGAAAGGTATAAAATATCGAGTATTTTGAAACGCTTCCGAGAATCGTGTCTGGCCATTAACAGAACGGCAAAAGAGACGAAACGAAGCACCAGCCGACCTGGGTGTATTTCCCAGGTATTCGTGAGAGTATTTAAACTGTGCGTCGCAAATATTAGCGAAGCAATCCTTCTCCCTCTCGTCCCAACGGTGGCGAAGTTGACTCTGCCATTGGAACGCCTGCGACGTCTCCACCTTGGACTGCACCAGCTTCGCCACGACGTCTCGAGAGTGTACATCTATCGTGCAGATCGTCATCACCTTCTGTCTCTCCTGTCTCGTTAGCTCGCCTATCAGCAGCGTGATCAGTATGCTCAGTTGTGAGATTTGTTTCTTCAGATAATCTTTCAGCGAGTTATCGTAGCCCTCCTCCAGCCTGGCGAACGCGATGTTCACCTCGGTGGTCCACCAGATTTGCGTGCCGCAGAGGGATACCTGGGCAGGGTAATCGAATAACCACTGTTCCCTAGACTTCTCTTCGTACGTCACCACGGCCTCGCTGAAGTAGTACCGTATGCTGACTCTCATGACCAGTTGCAAACGGTTCAACCATGCCTCCACTGCGCCCTCGCAGCTCATCTCGCAGTTCGCGAATTCCACGTACTCTCCGTCCTTCGCGAACATACCTTGAAATAGGAATATTTCTCCTCTGGATTGGCAAAAGGACCAGCCGCCTTATTTCACCCCGATTTATCCCCGTCAGCGGGACCACTTACCCAATACGCGTCTCGGCGAGCCAACAGCCGCGTCATCGAATTTCAATCGGGCCATGGAGTCGAATAGTTTCGTCAGATGCTTGGCCACGATCTCCGGCTGATTTCCATTCGACAAGATATCCAGCAGGTCGCTGGACGAAACGAAGTAGAATCTCGGGAACGCGAGACGCTTCGTTTCCAAATACTCTGCCAGGGCTTTCTCGCAGAGGACTAGTTCCTTTTGCAGAATGTCGAGCGAAGATACCAGTCCTTCTCTATTCGTTGCTTCCACCACGTTTGGCGTCTTCGCTAGCTCCTCTGTCATCTGCTTGAACTCCTTGTCGATGCGATCGAACCTCTCGGCATCCACTGGCAGCTGCCTCCTTATATCCTCCGATGACGTGAAGATGCTCTCGAGGTGCATCCAGGTTCGTTGCACTTCGAACCAGATCGTGGTCACTTGATCCGCGATGCTCAGCTTCCGCTGCCAACTAGACACCTCTTCCAAGAAATGCGCGATGAATTTCGAGGTGATGAGATTTTGCAGCTGGACCTATGACAGCGAGAGGATCCATTTGATTCTTGGAGATCGAATGGTCGGTCGTGAGAAGTACCTGGTTCTCTTCCAGAGTCTCGATCAATTCCTCGCTGGCTCTTATGAGCGTGGCGCCAGTCCTGGCGTGAATTTCCTTCTCGAATTCCATTTTCGACCAGGTGGCGTTCAATTCTCTCATGTACTTCTCCATGGACATTTCTTTCACCGCCTTGTCCACGATGTTTTTCACCTCTTCCTCGCACTCGTGGAGATTCAGCTCCAGCAGATCGGCCAACGTGGTAGACTCGTCCATGACGAATCGTACCTAAGCCCAGTCGTCTTTATTGACCATGCTTTTGACAGTGTTTAGGATGCGAGTAGATCATTCGGAGAAACAGATGACAAGCGAGGTGTGTGAAGAACGAAACGTTTCGGATGCGAAATCGATTTATTGAATGAAGTATGTACAGCGAATGGTACAACGAACGAAACGATGATAAAAATATGGTATAAATTATTCGACAACATGCGTGATGCATGCACTGCTCGCTAACTAATGAAGTACTTGTTATATGAATAATCGTGGCAGTGATTGGGGTATTCGTGCTGAAAGATTTAAGGGAAAATAAGGTGCACGTATTTACAGTGGACTTACGGTCATTTCTGGAGTCATGTTGCCCAGTTTCTGTAACACCGATAGCGTATATACAGCGGTGCAACTAACTCTAACACCTTCGTGAACTTCCATAAAAATACCCTAATCCTAATCCTTAACTATATTTCGGTATAAAAATTCTTAAGAAAATACACAATCTCTTATCAAAATTATGTCAACGCTTTGAAATTGCCCTGTTTCCTTAATATTAAACCTATCCTCCGTTTCTTAACCTCCGCAGGTACCTTGGTGCTGTTCATCAACTGCCTCCAGTGTCTTTCCCTGATGGCTGGGTTCTGGAGTTCCGCGACAGCCCTCAGGGACGTCAGCATATTCTTCACGGTTGCCTCCAGCGATACGTAAGTGTCCCACGATCTCATTTCCTTGTCCAGAGCTAATAATCTCGATCAGTACATCGAAAACGCACCCCTGTCATACCGATACCGTAACACCAACCTCGTATCTCCTTGGCGAACTTCTTACACTCGATGTCCATGTTCTCCACGTCAATTTTCCGCCATGGCGTAGTCTTCCAACCCTCTATGCAGCTTCTGACGATGTTGACGTAGTCCCAGAGCTGCTTCAGCATCTTCAGCTCTCTTCTGCACTGCCTCAGCACCTTGAACTCCGGCACCATCACCTCGAACAGCGACGCAGACTCTTGGATGTCCTTCATTTGACACTCCAACATCGTAATCTCCTTGTGACCTTCGTCCAATAACTCGTACGGGTTCTGACAATCGTATTTGAAGAAAGTGTAACGTCGAAAGGCCTCCCTATAGTGGGTGATCGTCGTGTCGAAGGCCGAGATTCGACCTCGTATCCTGGACACTTCACCTGTTGTGTTTCGCGATTAAACATTGATTAAACGCGATGACAGTTATCACAGACGTACCTGCTTGCAGCGGAGCTACTTGCTGTTTGACCATCAATGCCAGTTTCTTCGTATTCGCCCACTGTTCCGGCAGTTCTTGGAGAAGGACGTTCACCTCCTCGGGTATATCCTGATCGTAAAATTTCAGGAGTTCGATCGTCTCTTCCAGAGGCTGGAACATCTCGTCCGTGGTTGGTTGCCTTTCTTTCACTTGTAACAGGAAACCCATCACGCTAACCAGACGAGCATAATCGCCTGGTTGGGTCGGCTGAAGCAAACCTTCGTCTGCTCGTCTATCGATGAAAAATGAAATTAACCATCTATTAGAAGATGACCCTTTTGCTAGGTTTTCTTAACTCTTGGCATTCGTTACTCTGCAAATAGGTAAAACCGATGACCAATGTTACGCAAAGCAGGGCGAGTCGTAAAGGAAAACACCTTATAAACGATCCCAAATCCGAGAGGCTGCTGGTAACGCGATCGACCAGATGTCTCTTGAACATGCTGGACCATTTGCAGACCATGTTCAGCACCGACTGTCTGAAGGGTCTGAGGTCTACCCTGAACCAGCCACAAAACACTTTCGACGGTTCCATTTCCTCGATCTCGAGATAGAGGCCCTCGTAAAGGTCGATTTGCTCGCGGAATTGCTCCATTTTCGGCGGTGACCGTGTCGGCCCCTTGGGATCCTGCACGGCCACCATCTCCATTTCCTCCATCGTCAATTGTCGGCTATACTCGAGGAACTGTTGCATCACCATGTCCCTATCGTCTAACCAGAGATAGGCGTATCCTGATAAAATAAGACGACAAAGGATAAGGGAGGATGATGGAACCGACTTAAGTCGGAAACTTTGTCCGACGTTGGCTAGTCTCTTCCTCCTCCCTGTCTCGTGGAACTCGTACCTTCGAAGTTGCTACAGAATTCCGTGGCTTCCTCCACCGCGGTTATAACGTTGCTCATGACTTCGTTCTTCATTCCCTTTATGTCCGGATCTTCCTCCAGTTCCTCCGTGTATCCCACGGTGTCTTTCTTTAATCTCGGCACCAGTGCAGCCATCCCTATGACGTCGTTTAGAAGTGCCAAGATCAGCTGATCCAGTCCATCCGGGTCGTCCGGTTCCAGCGATGGGACGTAGTAGAGATCAGGCTCCCTGAGCTCTAACTTGGCCTCCAACAGCGGCTCGGTCTGCCCATTCGAATCCATATTGTCTACCAAGTACCCTGGCACGATTAGGAAGGAAAACCAATTTAGACAAATCACGGCAAGAGAATTCAAGTCTACCGACCGGTATCGAGAAACCATTCACCTAACGAACAGCCTACGGCCCTTCGAAGGGACTCCATCACGATCCCATCGACATAGGCCACGTATCTCTGCCAGGGTTCCTCCATTTCGTCGGAAACTTGGAACAGCAGTCTGTTCTCTTCCAGCAACGAATGAATCTGCTCGGCTGCCCTCTCGACCTCCCCGTAACGTCTCGATACTTTCTCTGGCCGCTCGTCGAACGACAATAAACCGTCCTTACGACGATCCTTCCTCTCGATGAGAGGCGTCCTCGTCCAGGCGTCCAGCACCGCTTTGATCTTCTCCACGTTCGTCTGGGTCGATTTCATTCGCCTCCAGAGCCCCTCCACTAGTTCACCCAGCTCCTCGATGTATTCCAGGACACCGTCCGACTTCCAGCACAGTTCCGTTTCTCCCCGAGACACCAGCAAATCGATCCTCGTTATTTCTTTCTCGATCAGTCGATACTCCACTCGTCTGGTCGTCTTACAGATGTTGTTGTACGAGCTCACCGTGGCACCGAGCAGCGTGCGGTATTTTCGAAAGGTCTCTACGTTTTCTGACACCTGCACGACAAAGGATAACGGACTATGAGGCCTGTCAGTAAGAATCTAGAGCAAATATCTCCGCGCAGGAAGATTGACGACGAAAAGGAGACACCTTTATTGCCTCTTCGGGGATGTCCGATCGCGACATTTGTTTCAAGTAGTTCACCTCCTTCAGGACACACAACAGCTCGGGATCGAAGTTTAGCAGCAGCGTGGAATCCTCGCGAGCCAGAATATTGTGATTCAGACCGATATTCACCGTCTCCGGAACTGTCTGTGCCCACTCCGTGAACAGTTGGTCCTCCTTGTCGTTGAAGATCGTGATCAGCCTCTCGTAGCGTTTTTCTATGTTCTGGCCCTCTTCGCTGTACACTATGCTAGACATCAAAAGGACCAATCTGTGCTAACGTTCATCCGGAATGTCCTAGTCGCTGTGAAAACTACTCACGGGTGCTGAATAGCTCTGAAAGATTGAACAGGCAGATCGATGCGTTGTCTGAGCATACTGATGAATGTCAAGGCCGCCGCTAGAGGTGGAAGATTAATTAACGCACCCCTGGTGCCACGATTAAACAGCACCTCGACCACAGTCAGCTCGACGTTTAATAGCTCCAAGATTTTGGAATAGCGATTCGTGAATTGTTTGCTTATCACGGGCCTGTCCAACACCGTCCCCGCGATATTTATCAACTGGAAGGAGACATTCGTGAGCATCCTGGCGAAACTAACGAGAGATACCAGAATGGCGCAAGGACGCTGGAAAAGGGTACCTTGAAGACGCTCTCGAGGTTGCCGCAGTCGTCGAAAGCCTGGCAAAGGATGGCCGCCAATTTGCTGTCTAGGTCCGTGATCGACTCGTTGAACTTGGCACAATCCACGGCGAAAGACTCGTCGTCTGGCTCGAGGGCGTCGTTTGCTCGCACGGTGAAAGACAGGAACAGCTGCTGGAACTCTTTGTAGACGTTGATGATCCTGGTGCTGAGGGATCGACCGAGAATCCCGCCGATTTCTATTTTTTCCAGCTTAGAAAACTCCATCACGGTGTTGAACAGCCATTCTACGTCGCCGAGTCGCCTGAGGAAAGCATCCAGGCGAGTGAAAACCGCACTGGAATTAAAGGTCCAGGGTGGTGCGTGGGGTTTCATCGCCGGCATGTCTTTCCTAAGCTCGAATTGTCGTCTAAACTCTTCCAAGATGCCTGTAAAACAGGATTAGGTTCCTCGTTTAAACAGGATCAGATTACGGCAAGATTGATCCCGACCTCTGGATATCTGCACACGCTGCAAAGCCTCGTCCACGTCGCTCTGGAAGATGGAGGTCGGGTCAAGGAATCGACGAGCCTCCTGTATCAACAGGTTGCAAATCTGTCGAAGCATGATGATCACCTTGGAGGAACTCTGATAGTAGCTGGATTTCGACCAGGCTAATCCGACCGAGTGTATCAGCGTGACCATTAGCGGCTTAGTCTCGGAGAAATCCACCTCCTCGACCGTCTTGAAGCATTTCGCCAATGGGGATAGATACAGCGATATCTCTCTGGCCTCAGCCATCGAGGACACCACGTTATCGAAAAGGGTACGGAAGCAGGGGAAGTAAGCGCTATCCGTTGTTTCCAGAATGCTGGCCATTTTCTTCACGCGATCCTCTTGCAATTGATCGTAAATATACCTGAGAGGAACGTATCATATTTTTCGATTTGCGATCAAAGAAAGGATGAAAACGTTAATTTCAACGGAACAAGATGAAAAATTTTGACAGAAGTTCGACTCGCCTTAAATTTGCTAGCCTGGTGGACCAATATTCGAGCTCTACATAGGGGGTGGGATTTTGGCCATTCTCGAAGGCGGCGCTTGATTCCTGAGTGACAACGTCATTCACCAAGTAGGCCCACTTTATCACGACCCCCTCGATGGCACTCTTCAAATACAAATCGACGGCTTGGGGTCCCTCCGCACGCACCAGCTTCTCCACTTCCGTCACCTTCTCCATTCCT
>NW_016915967.1:280133-283039 GCF_001483705.2 Eufriesea mexicana | reverse complement strand
TGGCATTGGAAGAACCGTCCTCCCGTTTGCCTGACCCTTCACCTATTTTTCCACCGAAAGAAAGAGATTCATCTCTGCCATGACAAATACCCGTCACGGGAATTCCTTTAAAATTGAAAAGACATTACCTGGTACAGGGTACCGCGTAGAGCATGCACGTGTCTACAGATGTCCTGGATCGCGACGTCGGGCAGGTCCTTGTGGTTCTCCGATTTGCTCAAGAGAGGAGCGAAGACGTTGTCGACCATGGTGGCTAATTGATCGACGACCCGGGAAGACAGGTCTCCCAAGATCAGCATGGCCGAGCAGGCTTCCTTCTCCTTTGGCAATGGCGTCTGCTGTACCTTCACGGCGTAAATACCTGGACAGTAATTCGGTAAAAGATCTTGGACCAGGCGTTTCGCGCAGTTTCCTTTGTCGTGCTCACCTTTGGTCCTCTGACACGGTATAGGGAACGAGCAGGAAGCCACCAACTGTGCGTTGGGCGTCAAAGCGACGAAGAGCGCAGCTGGCAGAGGATTATCAAGGAAATCCAGCACAGCGTTTCTGTATTCCTCCGTGAGCAGTAGCCTACCCCATTTCTCCGGCTTCAGTTTCAGCGACTTCTGCACGAAAGCACCTATGTAGTCCAATCGAAAATCCGTCGGTCCTTCGGGTGTGGCCATTTCTGCTCGCGCAAACAGCAAAGAGCCGGTCCGTCAACCAAAACGGTGTCAATTTTACAAAGAAACGTGGACTTTTTTCCCAGTTGAAGGAAGAAGAGGTTTCTCCCTCGTCGAGCGATCCCACGACTCTCGTGACAGGACCAGGCGGGGGTGGCACGATGCAGGCATATTTCAGGGGACGGAAAATATGTAAAAGGCTGGCGTGACCACGAAAGAGGGGCGGTGGACGCGGGGTAAAAAAGCCAATCGTTTTGTGGCCGTCGTGCAAGCAGGTCAAGAGACCAGGCACCGACTGAACCCAGCGGAACGACGTTCTGGCATTGGCCGATCGTGTCTTTTAGACGACCCTATACTCGTTGCCTTCCTATTGTCACGGGACGCACGGAATATTCCCGAGAACAACTGACATCGCACGCGATCCCGCCTTCCGCGTACTGGCAGGTACCATTTTACTCTTCCGCATTCGCTGGGGAGCGATAGTGCTCAGGCTTACTAGTCGCGTCTATGAGTGTCATTCGTTACAAACTTTCCATGGGAAACGTCCACGCGAGTTCGTTCTACCTTTGACATCGGATCCTTCGAATTCGGTGACTAAAATTAGCGATAGTGACAAACATGTTTGCCCAGTGCTCGATCCACGGATCCACGAAGACTTTGTCCACCGTTTAATCCAGTCGAGATCGAGTGGAATTGTCTTTGAGCGAAATTGTGAGCTGCGATTTCCAGAGAAGTGTCAAGTTTTCAAAAGATGACAGCGAGTTGCAATGGACGCGACGTCGCCGATTGTTCGCGTCGTTTACAATACAGCAGGGCTTGATCCCCCATCGGAGACGAGTTAACCCCGATCAGTTCGATCGATCGGCCACGAAAACGTGAAATCACGCTGACGTAAAAATAGGAAGGCACGTTGCGGCAGCTGTTCGCCCTTGGAGCTCAGCCAGTACGATCGTGGCCATTTACTGGCAGGGATTTAGAACGCAAGGTTGATAACGAATCCTTGGAAAAAGGCTCGATTCCCTGATCGGCTTATCGATCAAGTATAACGCCATTGTTCGCTCGCGCCCTGCACAATACTCCGATCGTCGCAATGGCCGTAAACCTGCAGCGAACCCGGGGAAGAGGAACAGCTTGCGCGAACATCTGCTCCTCTGATAGACAAGAGGCTGGAGGAAAGTTTCGTATTCCCGATCAAACGTCAGGACTAATTTCTCTCGACAGATTAGCCGCCCGGTGTTTCCCAAAAGCGGCAGATTTTCCGCTCCTCGAGGCCTTACGAGCGGCTTCCGTGCGCACGAGTGCATCGCGCGTGTTCAAAATTTGGCGCGTGTACGCAGGGAAGAGGTACCCTCGGGGTTCCTATTTCATCCCGGCCGAATGCGAGAGGAGCGTCGAGCACCCTAGTAGCTAATTCTCCGCTTCTCACGATTTCCACGAATCCTAATTTATTCTGACAGGGACGCTAATAACAGGAATAATATTTGAAACATTAATCAAAAACGAAGATACATTTCTTGCAATCACGGATTTAAATCGAACAGAAGTAACGTAAGCATTGCACGATTCATCGACAAATTCGGGTCTCCGTTCCAATCCTGACCTCTCCTACTCCAACTCGTGCAATCCTTCAACAGGTGACCCGAGAAACACTTGCTCTTTAATACATAATCAAACGGTGTCACCCTTCCTGGGAGTGATCAATCCACGCGACGGAGAATCAACAGCATTCTCTTAATCAATTCATGCTCCACTCCCGAGGAGGTTACCCCTCGCGACCAGTCGGTTTATCATCAATCACTTTTCCTCCGAGCTTCCGTCCCCGAGCCGAAACTGCGGGGCCGCGTCGCGTAGGCGGAAAAAAGAGCGCGACTCGGAGCGGCATCGGCCCAAACAATTTGCACGGGGCGTCGGTAATGATTTCGGACGTTATCTACCCCAGGGCGAAATTTGTCCCGGTTCCCCGCCATTCGTCATCCGCCGCGCGGCTTCCTTTATCGCGAGACGCGGAGGATCGCGAGCAGCCAGCGGCCGGAAGTCGAGTACTCCGGCTCTCGAGACGCGCTTCGCTCTTTTTGCTTCGCGCTGACACGCTGTAAATTGATGATCGCCGCGAGTCCCGCGGCTATTTCGGCCCGGCAAAGAGGGTTCGAATAAACGCGGCCGCGCGCCGTCGCGCGACGATTTCTTACTTAGACGGCTTTTCGAGTCGATGTCATTTTTCACGCATGCCTCGTTTCACGACGC
>NW_016915967.1:117484-280049 GCF_001483705.2 Eufriesea mexicana | reverse complement strand
ACGACGCTCCGATCGTTCGTCATCCTTATCCGAGGTCGAGACTCGCTCGCTGTATATCGAGATAAACGATCCGCGCCCCGAAACGGTCAGATATCCATCTCCGCGAAAGTTTCCGTTTTTCAGGATCCACCCCTTGTTCTTCGTGAAATTTCCCTTGTCGCGCGGAGTTTATTCGTAAAGGGAGTGAAAGGGGGGCAGAGGGACAAGAGGAGAGTCCACTCTGTGTGAAGTTATTTTCGGGTAATCCGGAAACGTTCGCTGCCGCGTTTCGGGGAACAAGCGGACAAATAAAAGTTGAGAACAGCCCCCATGAAGTGCACCCTAATTGAGTGGGTGGCGAGGGGAGGGGCCCGAGAGAGGATGTTCGCGAAACGCATCTGGCGAATCCAACGTCGGAAACTTTCTTCGAAGGGAGCTCGGAGATGATGCCCCCTCCGAGAACCGAAGGCGACGAGTGTCACTCGCGTTTATGCGAGTACATGATCTGACGGACGATATTACTATAATTCGCGTTTGCTATACTTATTTCTCGCTGTCTTATGGATGACAGAAGCTCTTACAGGCAGAAGCAAGTCCTTCGGGTCATTGATTTAGATGAAACTTTGCAGGTTTATAGATTTGGTCATCTAATTCAAGAAAATTTATTATAAGGGTGTTATAAGGGCAACTACTCCCTACTTTTTCAGATATTTATGCTTGAAAATTTATTATTCTTAACTACTTGTTTCCTCCGAATAGTTATCGATAGTGTTGGAGAGCTCTAACCTTCGTCTCCATGTTCCTAGACGCTTCTAGCGACATCTGGTATTTCTTTTGGCAATTCGAATAAAACCTAACGGTGGAAGCCATTTTCTTTCAAGCTACCTCAAAGAAAGCACGTATAGTTATTCTGATCGTGAGACATTATCCTGGTAAAACATAACCCATGCACTGTATCTCACAACAGATAGTTACCAAGTGCCGTTGTGGCCTAATGGCGACATCTAAAAATTCCTACCCTGGTGACCCGGGGTTTAGATCCCGTTTAGAATTAATAATCTTTTTTTTCGTCTATTTTTCATTTTGTATTAATTTTTCGCCCATGAAAATATAATTTTAAACGAAGAGATGCAGGACAAATGGACCACCTTGCTTTAATGAACTTCCATGGCAATTCTGGTCACGCGTGATTCGAGTACATAATTGTATCATGACACAAAATATCGTGTTGCAATAATATAGTTACAGATAAATCGAAGGGCTTCGAAATGTACGTGAAATGACCTTGGACTGACCTGGGATAGCTTTCAATGACT
Source organism: Eufriesea mexicana (assembly GCF_001483705.2). Taxonomy (NCBI): domain Eukaryota; kingdom Metazoa; phylum Arthropoda; class Insecta; order Hymenoptera; family Apidae; genus Eufriesea; species Eufriesea mexicana. The sequence continues at coordinate 278,754 of NW_016915967.1, read as the reverse complement.
TCAAGTCATGACGAGTGGAAAGTTATAAAATGCGATTAGGATTAAAAGCATATTCCGAGTAGTTTCTCGATACTATAAATACCATTTCCAAACCTTGAACGTTTCGAAGCCAATTATTCGAGAATTTAACGAGACTTTATCAAAGAGTAGAGTGAAGTACACGGTTTACCAACTCGCTTAAACTCCGAATTTAAGTGAACAGTACATCGCGAAGACAGTTACCAGAGAACGGGGGAACCGTGCCCGATCGAGCTCATTCGACGACTTTCTCGTGGAAATCCAAGCGTCGCGGGGACGTTTTTCGTAAATCTAATAGCGCAATTCCGAAAACGAGGCAGACCGTGAGATCGAATTGGCCGGTGGCCAGGAACGACGCGGAGCATAGCTCCATAGCTAGAATCCCTCGTCTCCCATACTCGCAAGAATTTCCTTACATCGAAGCGAACGGCAACGCCCTCTCCTTGCCATTTATAATTCAAAGTATCGTCGTTTGCGGCTCGAGGAACGGCCAGTGTCGAGGCCTGCTGCCCGACACGCCGCTAATTTCCAGCGAAAACGCGCACTCGCAATTTATTATTTTAATCATGCGCGCGAGCCTGACACCATCGCGCCGGAAATTCCGAGGAATGCGTGTTCGAAGACGCGCCGGAGCGTTTCCGTCGGGCTCGTTTAATTAAAGTTTCCATTTGTCGATGTTGCGAGGACTCTGTTGCGACGTCCGTGTCGGTTTTCAGGGATTAGGAATCTTTCGCGAGCACAACGCGAAACAAACGAGCCTGATACGTGTACCGAGAGACACGTCTGTACTCTGACCAACGGGACTAGGCTTAACCCTGTGCACTCGGCGAGTTTTTCGTTACAGAAAAATAGTAATTCAAAGACTTTCTGTCATAAAGTCGACGATGTTTTTAAAACGGTAAATAAAAAATCGTATGCAAATTAAAACGTAGAATTATTTTACTTCGTCGTTCCACGTGTCACGGTACGCGGGTAGGTTACGAACAAACGTAACTCTCGGGTTCAAATTCAGACTAGTAGTACTTTATTTTGCTATGGATTTGAGTATTTATAATAATCTTGGCTGGAGGAGGGGTTATTGATATTATTGTGTCACGGGTCCAAGGGATGGCTGTCATTTCATCAAGGCTGGGTGATTTATTAGGGCTTTTTCAAAGCTCTGGGACTACTGGCCGGCTATCTTATAGTGCGTCACGGTATTTTTCAAAGCTCTGGGACTACTGGCCGGCTATCTTGTAGTGCGTCACGGTATGTCACAGGCGCAATGTCTTGTCCCCTGTATGTTTGCTAACTGCGTCACACACTCACTATTGGATAATTTAAAATTTGATATTTTAATTAACATCCATCTTTAGAATCTGATTAAATGGCGGCTGAGAGTCGCCTCTCGAGTGCAAAGGGTTAACTCTTTGCGGCACAGGATTTCAGATAATAAAATAGATATTTTATTGCTTTTCAAATGAAACAAAATTGGTATATTTTGACTAATAAAGGAATCGCATAATGTAAAAACATAGAAAAATAATAATAATGTAGGATTGTTTTAGGCAATAGACGTAGAGTTAAGAAGAGTCAGTGGTTTGAGAGTTGTTAGTTAGTTGAGATCAGTAGTTATTAAGTGACTTGTCAGATTGGTAGTCGCCAGAGTTAGGATTGATAGTTAATAGTTAGTCATTGAGAGTTGTCAGATCGGTAATGAAGAATCAGTCGTAGTCGCCTTATCAGAGATTTGCTAGTAGTGACTTCATCTTAAGCACCTCGCAAAACCACCCTACCACCTTGATCCTACATAATTTTGGGTCTCTTCCGGAATCCTACGATAATTTAATTGAATTTGTTGTTATAGGGTGGGACTCAAATAGTCCCACCGTTCCATGTTGGACATTGCCAACACAAGCGAATACATTTATAAGATTTGTTAAAGGTATTACCAACTGCTTTACGTAAATAATACGAAATATGAACCTATGGTATATATATGCAGCTATTACGATATTTCGAGGTGAAACTAAATATGTCCCACCATGTATTGCAGTGCATCAACATGGTGGGACACTTTTAATCCCAGCGTGGTCCAAAGAGTTAAAAGATAATAGCAAGCAAATGGGTCGTTGAACGGGACATAGCGGAGAAGGTTTGGAAAGCTTGGGAATTATATTCGCAGTCCCAAGAATCGCTCCTCGCGAGTAACTCTCGCGTAATTAAACACGGAGTCTGCGTGCTACCAAGAATCCGCGGAATCATGTTCCGAGAATTTACGTTGATATCGCGCGGTATAATTTCCAGTGCCGGTTCCGAACGCCCGTGTCGGCCCTGGACATTTTATGAGTTTAATTTGGGACGCCGTGTGGGACAGCGGCGTTTCAGTTTCCACGGAAATTCGCCGGGAAATTTAGGACTGGGCCATCGAGAGGCCGAGAACTCGCCGCGGCGACGCGAATTTGGCAACAGCTGCGGTTCATTCGGAAAACACCCGCGTCGTTACGTCCCACCCATCCTAAATCTACCGGGTGCATCGTAATTAAAGCGGTTATTAGCCTCGCGCGGTATCGCGACGTCGTTCGAACCAAGCTCCCGCGTTGTTAAAGCCCGTCGTTTCGCGTTTGCATGACCAAGCTACCCTGTGCTAGCACGTTCTCTCTCCTCTCGTTCCTCGCTTCTCCGAGATTTATCGACGTCGAGACTGCCTGGTACTTTGCAAGTAGTTCGCCGAAAGAATGTCCTCGTTTAGAATGGTGGATTAAGTTTCAACTGCTCAGCGGTATATGCTGCACTGGCTATTCCATAGACTCGCGAGCGAACGATTCAACCCCTCAGTGCCGATATATGTACCGTAGCTAGAGAGTTCGAGAGACATTGCTGGAATAGGAGATAAATGAGGTAAATCGATCTGTAAATCGTTCTTTGATTTTTCCAAAATTTTCACCCAGTGTGACACGGTGAAATACTAGGAAGAATGGCGCGCGAAATACCCCTAGTAGAAGTAGACGTCTGATCAAGCACGTCCTGTTCTACTGCGACGCTCGAGGGCTGCCACAGCCGCAGCCACGTTCGATTAATATTTCGATATCCACGACGATCGTTAATTCCGCTCGCGTACACCACCAATCCAATCCGCCCCGCGGTCTTCTTCCGTGGAATAATTTTTCTACCCCTGATAGAGTTAATGTTCGTCCGGCGGCTTCGCGCCATCTCCAGAGACCCTCGTCCTCTTGCCCAAATCGACGAGTCGGTGTGAACGATTAACAGGAAAGGAAAACAGCGGAAGACCCGTCTCTCGGGGCTCGGTGGAACGTTGCACGGAAAACATTTTCGAGTAATTCCAGCGGGACGAGCGTCGGCGGAGGGAAAATAGGGAAGATAATAGGAAAAAGAATAGGAAAAATAATAGGAAAAAGAAGGAATGCAAAGGCGGTGAAGGAAGAGTTGGAAAAAAAGCTTTCTCCGCTTTCCTCGTCTTGCCCGGTCGTCGTCGGATTTCACGACGACGACAACGACTACGACGAGGAAGGAATACAAAGCAAAGGGCTCCCGGCGAGCAAGTTCTCCCGCTCGCTAATTTCCGGCGGCTCTACCGAGCCACGAAAAAGATCATTAAAGTTCGCGTTACCATCTGGTTGCCGTGTGCTCGCCGTGAAAGCGGCCGAATAAGAATAGAAACCGTGGAGGGAGGTAAAAAGACGAGGCCGGTGAGACGTTTCGGCCGCGAGGCGGAACTTAATCCCCGGGGCCAGAGAAATTTCTTCTCTCGAAAAGCACCCCTTCCCGCGCCCCGCCGCCGACCGTCATCCAACCAGCCAGCCAGCCACTTTCCCTGGAAATGCCCTTGGCGAGCGTCTGGGAAATTCTCCGAGTTAAGCTGCAGCAAGCTCTCCATTTTCGCCTACTCCAGGCCCTCTCAACAGGTTACCTGAGTTTCCACTGCGAAACTGCATCCCTTGCCCTCGCTCTCGCCCACCCAACCGTCCCGCCTTTTAGAAGAACGAGCCAGTGTTTCGTCGAGCCAGAGGGATTCACGCTAGACGAGTCTCCGCACCCTCTTCTTTCACCCGCGCATCTTCCGCACCCGGCTGCGCCAAGAGTCGTCGTCTTAACGCCGGCATCACCTGTACCACACGAGACCCTGACTAAGAAGAGCCTAAATCTCCCCTCTCGCGCGTGGAGCAAACATCCTGTCAAGGGGTTATAATGCAAAGAAATAGTAGCCAGTGGAAACGGTGGAAAAACTGCATAGATGTTTATTAACACGTAGATTGTGGCGTCAATTTTGCTATACGTTCCGCTCAGGCGGCAGCGAGTGAGCACTAGGTGCCTAGCGTTCAAGTATGCCGAAGAATATGAACGGAAGATTACTTTGTTCCACTTTGTCGTTTGGACCGTGAGAATGGTGTAGCCAATGCACGAATATACAAATTATAAACAAAAGACAATGGAGTGGGGGATGTCAGAAAGGCAAAAAGGCGACTACCAAGACACGATCAGTCGGGAAAAGTCATGGAAGTGTAAGATTTACTTCTAACTAATTTAGTTGTCATTAATGATTTAACCCTTGACAATGCCGGTTTCGCGCACCAATGTCGACCAAACTAAAAGTTCGCTGTCAGTCCCTAGAATCTACGCCGTCCAAACGAAAAGCGTACTATCACGTAAGCCTGTCTGTTTAGGGCCACGAAGGTCAAAAGACGTCTCCAGAAAAGGGGTGACAAAGACAAAACGTAGGGGTGGGGTCGCTCCCACATCGCTAGGATGTAGAGTTTATTTTAATATTTAGTTTTCGCTACAACACGTCCGAATTCGCGAACAGCAGTGCCAGGAAAGAGGGTTCATCCTCTATCCAGAAGGAAGCCTTCCCCAGCGAATGACTATACTCGTAGTCGTTCGTTATGGACACCGTTTTTGGATCTCGGCGCTCGTGTCTTTGAGCAAAAACTCGGTGTACATCCCGCGGACGTAAATTTCGGTTGGTTTTGCGCGAGACGGTGACGGTAAGAAGGGTTTGGTCCCTTTTTTCGCGAGCAACTCGAACTTTCCGAGGAAAAACAGTGGAACGATAATTGGAGCGGCACGGCTTTGTTTCGGTCCCTACCGACATTAAGGGGTCAGGGAGTTAGCCCTCGAGAGAGTCCTCTGTACATTACGATGCCTCTTCTCAGCCTTTTCAAATCTCTTTCGCGCAAAAACACCGAATTAAACGTATCTCGTGCCGCGTAAATACCGAAACGGAGAGTTTGCCCTAACCTAGACGCACCTATTTTTCTCTCGCTCTCGGTTTCCTCCGCGGCTTCCTCCTCCTCCTCCTCCTGCGACGGCGTGCGAGATGGCATCATCGATTGAAGCAGTTTCTCGAATTCCTCCAGCTTGTCTCCGCTCGGATTCTGCCGATTCGGCAACGCGACCACCGCTTCCTCGCGTACCCCCGAATTTTCCGAGCCGCGGACGCTCTCCGCGCTACCCTCCGAGTCAGACATCCTTCCCGGTCGCCGGAAGGACAGTTGCCGCAGGTCTCACGATGCGGCACACCCCTGCAAAACATCCACCGGTACAATGCGACACGCGCCAACTACCTCGAAAAGAATCCTCCATCGAAGTTTCTCTTCCGGTGCCTTTTATTTTTAGGGTGCACGGGATATTCGCGGGGGTCGGTGACGAGCGAATGGAAAATTTTTACGCTACTTCCCAACCTTTGCGAATCCTCTCGCGATGGTATTCGCGGGAGTCTTCCGGCGGAACTCGTCGAGGATGGGGGAGATTCGAAATATTCGTACGCGAATAGAAACCGAGGGTTCGAGACGCGAAAGTGGCAGGGTTCCTTGTTTCGTTCGGAGAAAAGAGATTTTTAGCGGTTACCCTCTCGCGATTTATCCCGTTCTTTCTCCGATCAGCTTCTCCTAAAGGCGTATCAGCCTTGGCTGGGTTATACTCGCAACAGCGCGTCGCGCAATAATTTTCGGCTCGTTTCCACGACGCACGGCTTGCACGCGACAGGGATGAAGGAACGACAGGCGGGGGTGGAAAAGTTCTCCGACAAAGCCGTCACGTCTTGGATGTTAGCGCGACAGCCGCGGAAAATTGAGCCATCCGCATTCATATCCGCGTCGGTTTACGAGCGCCGATGTTCGCGTTCCGCCTCCAATATTCGGATATTATTCCAAGCTTGTATGCAGCCGAAGCGTTCCCCGTTCTTTTTCTTCGCGGCCTTTCTAATACCCGCAGCCGTCGGGGAAAAAGCGGAGCCTTCGATCTGCTGACGTCGAATCTCTCCACCTCTCTTTTCCTCTCTTCTTTCCTCTCTTCTTTCCTCTATTCTTTCCTCCCTCCGCTCCCCTTCAACCCCCGCGAATTTTCCTCTCGTGTCTGCAGCCCCTTCGACTCGGGAAACACTTTGCCTACGACGTCCTCTTATCGCGTGTCACGACGACTTCTCGTCATCCGAGAACGTCGAGAAACAAGCCGAGGCACATCGACGGGATCGAAGATCCCTGGCTGATGGAACTTCGTAGTTCGGCAGAGTTTCAGGCGAAACAGGGGGAAACACGCGTCAGCTCGCGCAGCTACTTTCCACGGCTACTATTCCTGTACGGGTTCCTCTCGTGAGTGTGAAACCGGCTTAATGCCGTATAAAGTACATAACGCTGCGACTTTGCGAATACGGCTTTAGTCCTTCGAGTCGTCCTAACAATTTGATTGCCATAAATAATTGTTAATAAACGTCCACAGACGTGTACGAAGATGTCACGATTTTTCCAAACCATTTCGAGCCTCCGTTTCCAGTTTCACCTGCCAATCGGTGGGTCGCCCTCGGAAGCGGGGTCATCGTCTCGGCAAACAACTCCTAGCAACCAGGTACCGCCTCGTGACGGCGTAAACGTTTTCCTACCCTCCGGTGGCTCGGGAAAAGAAAATAAGAATCGCAACGCGAGTATCGAGTTTTTCCCTCGTTCCAGCCCCACTGTCGTTCTTCTCAGCGTTGTTTACGTTCCATAAACCACCAGGAGGAAGCTCGTTCGTCGGATTCGCGGGAAGGATACTCGTGCAATGTTTACCCCAGTTTTTCCAAGTTTCCTCGTTTCGCGGAATACACTCACCCCGGTGTCTCTGTGTTTTTCACTCGTGGACGGGTGTCTGTACCGGACACTTGCTCCGTGGAGCACTGACAGCGGACAGAGTGCCACGTGGCGCCACATGGCAACCGTTTTTCCAAACCGAGAACGGAGTCGACGAAATTGATCGCGAAATTGTCTTCAATTGTCTTCGACTGTCTTCCACAGACGTTATATCGCATGGCGAGCTTCGTCGATGCCTAAAATTCCCCCTGTCGCGAAGGAGAGGACGGTCAGAGTCGATAAAAGAGCAGCTAATTAAAATCCCTCTAATGGAATGCCAGGGATTTCCACGAGGTCGTATATATTCGTGGTAAAGTTTCGCCAGCCGGCCCATGCATAATTCATAGCTATCGCGAGGATGCTGTTCGCTTTCCTTCGAGTTTTTCGCCTGGCCTCCGCGCGACACGCTCGAGATAACGCGGACGTCTCTCTTCCTGTCATCTTCCATTCTTTCGCCGTTCCCCATCCGCGAGGAGTGTCTGTAGGGAGGCTTCGAGGCCGATTCCGTCGTCACGCTGCGTAATTTCTCGGCGGAATCGCATTACGGGGGCTGGTTCCTGATACAGTGGCAATAATTCAGCCGCAGCCGCGAGCCGGCAACGAGGGAACGCTAATTCTCAGTTGGTGTTCCATACACGGGGCAATAGATCGCGGAGATTAAAGGATTAAAGGGATGCCGCGTGCGTGGTAGCAGCTAGTATTAATCTTTTGTTTATCTTTAACGCGTCGGGATTAATCGAGTTCGCTCCGAATTAATTCCAACTTCAGCCTGCACGGGGTATCGCGTGCTTCTTGCTCTATTTTTAACGCGGCAGCCAAAGCACCGTGCTCGAGGAGCCGGTGAAAAGGGAGACAAGGGTGGCGAGAAGCCCTCGCGAAGGTCCAGAATCCGAAGAATGCTCCATCATCCGGCGGAGATGCTTCAGAGATTCATCGTGGACGTAGACAAATACGCGGTTAGCGATCCGGCTGTCCGATAGGGGCCTCGGGGGAAGTCGGAGGCGTCGATTACAGAAGGAATCCGAAGGATGAGAGGCGACTACCTCTCGGTAATTGGATTTTTTTCCCGCTTTCGAATAGCAACCAATTCATTAGGGGTCTGTTTGCGCGGCGCGGCTCGAGGACCCTCGATCAGTCTCTCTTTCTCTCTTGCGCCGTCTCGGCCGAAAACGAGAGTGGAAATTTACACGTGCTCCTGGTCGCGAGAGCTGGCTACGCAAACAGACCCTGTGTACAGCCGGCCGGTAAACACGGATGCCATTAATTGCCATTAATTCGGCCGCGTTATGGAGAACTTTCCACGAACCCGGCCTGCCCGCAACTCCGCGTGGAAAATTCCCACTTTCAACCCCTTACCGCCCTCTCGTACCCTTCGCCGGGGTTAGTTCGGCTCGGCTACCCTTTCCTTCGTCTCAGGACCACGCTTCGTGGCCTCGAATCGCTTCCATCGAGATCCGTTCCTCGAATTTTGCCGACGCCGATTAGAAAAATTACAAGATGCAAATTTCGCTATTCTTCCGCTTCCTGTCCTGTTTCTACACGATTCTCTAATCTTCGTGAAAATTCGTGAAAATTGCAGGCCAGGATTTCGAATTTTTCTATTTCGCAAACTCGTCGCTATCGATCTGAGGGAAATTTGTATGCTCCTTTGACAAAATTCCGAGTCGAAGATCTCGAAAGAATATTCGTCGTGATAAAATATTTGTCAAACGCGAATCTAGAAGATTTCGATATCCTCGTAACTGGAGGAGCATGTTTCGCAGAATTTGCCCAAGAATCGTTTGCGAATTTCATACGATATTCCTGAAACTCGGAAATTCGAGGCCAAAGACGAAAGCAATTTCCACGAAGCTGGGAGTTTCGAGGAGGAGGCGAAACGTTCTCCAGGTCCTCCGCGATGACTATAATCGTCGGCTGGCGGAAAATTAAGCACGGTCAGGGGCTCGCAGCCGACGCTCGTACGTTCTTTTTCGAGCCATTACGACGGACTGACTCGAACCCTGACAATAATAACAGTAACAATAACACGGAATCGTGGCGCGCTCCGATATGAATATGTATCAGGTACATCTGTTACCTCGTAGACCTCCCGGCGTTATGAGACGAGAAAGGGTGCAGACGCGATTCAATATCGGTCCGGCTTGTTCGCCAGAAGTTGCCAACGCGCAGCTAATTTCCAGCCAGCCGCATCTCTGTCCCGGTCCGACCTGCGATCCTCGATCGACGAGCTTGGTCTTCCGATCGAAGGGACCATGCGCGCCATTTAATTAAGTCGTTTCGATGAATAATCGCGCTGGGGTACGCGCAAAGGGCGAAAGGGGGCTCGGAAGCCTGCTCCGTCTTCTGCTCTTCCTACGCGGAGGGTGAGAACGAGGCCAATTTTGTCTTCGTCGCATGCAAATGGACTTTATGCAGATGCCCGTTAGCGGGCGTAATCGTCGTCGATTTGTCTGCCGATGATGCCAGCGCGATAAACACGCTGCAAAATATAAGAATAATTACATCTATCGGTTACTCTTAACGCGAAATTTCGTCGGATTGAAACACCACCGTCCATTTTCCCCTCCGAGGAATTATCTTTTTAACCGTCTTTCAGCAGCACGGCAGGGACGCCGCGGAAAGATTTTATCGGGGTTGAGACTGGGGCTCGCGTCTCCGGCCTTTCAGCAACAAATTAAGGATTTTAAGCCGAAAGTAATTAGTCCCGGCGAACAAGGTGTCACTCCGTGAAAACGAGGAGACGGCGAGTCAGCCTTCATTGTTCTCGCCATAATCCCCGGGGAGGACGTTCATAAGTTCCTTCTTCTCTTAGTCCTCGTCGAAGAAAGCGGCTGGAAAGGATGATTTCGCTTTCCGGCCAGATTAATCGCCCCCTATCGACCGTCTCCTCTTTTTTCGCCCTTTCGTCTGCTTTCTCAACAACGTCGCCGAGTCTCGAAACGTTGGCCTCTGCGCGAAACCGGCTAGCTATCTTAGCCGGAGGACCGGTTGGGCCTTCCGAGTTCCTGCAGCGCACCAAAATGGCGGACACCGTTCGTCGCGTCGAGCAATTAGGGGCCTAAACGAAAGAGACAGATTTACTTCTTCGGGATCGTTTATCGAGAGGAGATAAGAATCGAGGGCGAAGACGAGAAGGGGTGTCGGAGGATCGTGCAAGCGATTACTCGCTGAAGAATCGAGATCAATTACTCTGAAACTGAAAACAGGATTACCGGCTACGATCTTTCCCTCTCTTTTGTTCCCTGTCTCTTATAGAGCGGCAGAAGCTGACGCGATAATCTTATTTGGCTCTTTCACACGGCCAAATGGATTATTTCGGACGGCGCTGAAAGCCTCCTGTTCGAAAATCGCGGCTCCTCTTTAGTTACTCCACCGACGCAGTTAGTTAATTAAAGGGTAAAGAGAGAGGGAGGAAACGACGAGATAGGGAAAGGGCAGAGAGGGAAAGGCCGGCCAGACAGCTCGGGATTTGTATCCCGATCGCGGCGAACAACCCTTTCTACTTCGACTCGCTGCGATTGCGTCTGGACGACGAGTGTTTGCACCGCTTTATTTGCCATTTCGACCTGCTCCTGGTTAACCCTGAACGCGTTCGTCTATCCCGAGCTGTTGCGACTGCCGACTTCTTTAAAGCCGACGAGATCCGATTTAACCCTCAGAGGGTTTCTCGCTTTCATCGATCGTTTCGTTCGGTAAATGGCCGTTGTCGAAGAAGAATCGATCGAATTCGGAAAAAATATGGCGGCCCGCCGGTCGACCACCCTTCCAAGAGGGCACCCCTTTAGGAGCTACGAGCTGCTTAACGGTGAATTTCACCCTCCCTAAAATTCCGCGAATTTCGCGAGGAACCCGCCAACTGTGGCTGCCAGTAATGTATGCGGAAGCCCGACAAAGGCGCATTAACATTTATATTTGCGAAGACGTGGCCGATCGCGAGCTCCCGATACCCCTACGACTTCCGTTATGGAATTGCTAATGACGAGCGCCATGGAAGGGCTGGAACGTTTATGTTACGGGTGTAACGATACGATTCGTCCCATCCAGTCAGGCAGATAGCACCCGAAGGACTGCGTGCTGATTTTCGGATAAAAAATTTCGGGGAATTTGGTAGACAGTGGGCATAGAAATTTGGAATATCTCGCGTGGACGAGGAAATAAACGAAGAGATATTTAAACGAGGGAGGAAAATACCCCGCGTCGCGATCAACCCTTAAATATTCCATACGGCAACCACTCGGATTGCACGCGAGTGCAAATGCATCGGAACGAGAGTGGACGAGAAGAGAGAGAATAGAAAAAAGAAATAGCAGGGCCCCGACGGCGAAAATAAGCGGCTGGTTCGAGGGGGTGCGTTTATAAGCCACGGGCTTTTTTGTAGTGCAAATGAATAGGTCCGACCCTCGTTCGTCATGGGGAGCACGGAGTGTCCGAAACTTTTGCAATTTTACGCGGCGGCTGCTCGGTGCATTCATTTTCCTGAAAAATTTAAACTCCCCCTCTACCGTGTGTACGTGTGTGCGAGGACCTGAGCTTTTTTTTCCCTCCCGTCCAATTACGGACGAACGAACGAAAAGGATCAGGAGAGGAGATCGCGCGCAATGAAAGCTCGATGACGCTCGGCCCGCGTTTTGTTCCCCCTTGCAAAAGCCCGATCGTATCGGCCAGGATAATCCCAGCGGGAGCGGATAAGATAGCGGCAAGACACGGAGGATGTTCCTACGTCGATGAGCTGCGAATCTATTTGGCTTATCTTTTAAACGGAATATCGCATCCGGATAAAGAGAGAACGCTTCATCCATATCAATGCAGAGGGCTTGCGAGAGAGGAAAGGAGAGAGAGGAATAGCCGACCCCTCGAACCGATCACGTACTCGTTTCCCCGGGGCTTTTGGACCCTTTCACCTTTGGGAATCGCTCTGGCTCTTCGTTTACTTTCGATTTCAATTAAACACCGTTGTTTTTCGCAGCACAGACCTCGTTGTTCCAACTGGAAGCGGGGTTGGAGAATGAAGAGCTACGCGATGTCTCTTTGCTGGAACCTTTATTACAAATTTCAGCTTGCTAGAGTAACGAAAATAATAATTAATCTTATCGGATACAGTGATTGAAAACAATAATGTGAAAAGGTCTTAACGATTATACGAGATAGTCGCGTTCAAGTCGATACCTTTCATTGTTCGTGATCGTTCCAACTTGAACATTTCGTACATTTCGTTAGGTAATGTTTCCTTATTAACGCTACATAGCTCAGCAATTTGTACGAGAATGTTAGTCAAAATAATTAGAGAGTAGAAATTTCAAGTACCTGATATAGAGTAATGTAGGATATCTGGAAGATATAAAGTATAGAAACCAACAGCAATAGATACTCTAATTATTTTGATCTTAATTCTTACGATACAATTGTATCGAAAAGTTACGCGTATCCCTGATGGGATTAGGCACTTGCTTCGATTGACTGGCATGATTACGCTGCATTATTGCAATGGAAGTTAAAATGGAAGTATTAAAAAATGCGATTCATTGCTATACAAGATATATAAACGAAGCATGAGTTCCCGGGGGAAAAAATCACATACAAAGCGTGAAATCTGTGATTATATAAAAATTTGTATCTACAAAGATTTGATAACGTTTAGGCGCACGATTAATAGCGAATATGTATCGTAAACTATAAGAAGCACTTTTTGTAGCTACGCAAGAACTTTGTTAAATGTTTCTATGCGCATCTAGGAAGACGATTAGATAAATCTCTTCTTGAAAAATATAGAACTATCAACAATAAAAGTGTCATTTGCAGATAATAAATATTTCCTCTTGTACTATTTCACTGGTTCGTAAGGCACTACGATCGTTTGTTTTTCATTTAATTACCGTGTATAAATAATTGTTCGTGTTTACGGTGATTACGCAAAATAAAAAGAAAATCTTTCGATTTTTAATAAATCGTAAACCACGAAAGCACAAGGCAACTTTCTATATGCACATATTATTCCAGTAACATCGATTTTACACTGGCAGTAACGTCAAATTTGAGTAAACGTGAAAATTACATTAAATTCTCGAATTATTAAACTTTTAGATAAATAACAATCGTATTTTCATCGCAATATCATTTCTTTAAACTTGGCAAGATTAATATTCTAGATTAACAAGTCGAATCGAATTGACGATTTCCAAATATACAAATTTTGCATACAATCATAGCGTAAATAGTTACTTCACATAGCAATGCTAGTTTCTGTACAATATAGTTGTTAAATATACTTTCGGAAGATTGTAAAGTTCCGCTGTAACGAGTTCGTTTCAAAACAAATTGTTATATGCAAAATTTGTTATATGTACAGACCTGTTTTGTAACTAGTAAATATTCTATATTTAGGAACTACGAGATAAACTAATAATATCATTGTGCATTTATAACTTTCCGCGTAAACTTGTTTCACGCATAATAATCTAATAAACGACACAGGTATTTCATTCGATACTAAATATTTAATAACTCTGCTCTCGTTAACCATGTACTTTACGGCAATCATATTCAACAAGTATTTTACCCTGCATAAGGCTAACCAACCAAACCAACTCCAATGTGGTATACAATTCAACTACTATTCCCTTTGTTTCATTTAACCTTATTTAATCCTTGTTTTGTCGATGCTTCGATATAGCTTGCCATATCCTCAGTTCAATTCCACCTCTGTACAAATAAAAAATGTATTAAACAGTAACCACATACGCAAAATACTTTATATTTACCTGAGATTAAGTCTGCGTATATCGTCACGTGTAACATGATTCAAGATATCCTCTAACGTATACTCCTCATATAAAAACTGTAAGTTGTGATAACAGTCGATATAACTCTTTACTCAATAAAAAGAATATGTTAATAAAAATCGTAATATTTACCCTTTCGATAGACACTTCGTCTATCTGAAGACTTCGTAACCATTCTGCAAGATCTTGGTCAGTATATGAAGTTACGTTAGTAGGCATATCGCTAACAATTAATGAAATTGCCTGTTGCGGTATATTTCCAGATATTGATGAATTATACCTATAAAAAGAATACAGAGGAATTATACAGTATTTTTTTGACCTTTTTAAATAAAAGTTACGCAAATAGTTGAAACTTACCCTGATTCTTGTCTTATAGTTCGTCTATTTATACTTTCGCAAAGTCGTGTTAGGGTATTAACCTGTGTCCTTTGCTCTTCAAGAATTTGTTGCAATAAAACTTGATACGACTTCTGACTTTCAATGAGTTCGTGTAGCAATCTCAAATTCTCCGTCTTTAAAGCTCCCATTTGATCTCGATATTCTTTCCAATACTTATTATCCAAAGAATCACCGGTTTTTTGTGATTTTACAGAATTTACAGTCGACGCACCAGATGTAGATCCTTCTTCTGGCCCTTGACCGTCACATTGTTCGCGTTCTTGATCAAGTAAATTGGCTCCCAGTTCTGTAAATAATGTATCGAGAGTTACAACTCATTTCGGAATAGTTTCCTGATGCATGCTCATAAAGCTAGTTATAAACTGCCGTCTAGATTTACAAGAATTCTTTTATTTCTAGTGATGACTTTACTTTTACGTAACAACCTGTACATCTAGCCAATTAAGTGATTTTAAAAGTATTATTTACAGAAAAAATCATTGTTCTATTACCAGGAGAGAGTACAGTGATGGCCGCTTGTACGGCATTTCTGACTAAATTATCCAATGCAAACATCCAGTGAGGCTTTATACTGTGCATTCGTAAAACTTCGTTGACTGCCGTTTGAAATAGATAAATAGCTATATTAAGATGATTAATAGCGGTGGAATCAAAGTCTAATTCTTCTTTCAACGTTCTAATAGCTGTTACGATTACTTCTTGATTTTGTTCCGCAATGTAATCTCGCAAGGCACGCATTAATAATATTAAATGTTTCTGAAAACATATAAATCTGTATCGTTTTAAAGTTATTCATTATATTGATAAAATTATAGAAATAATTACCATTTGTAGGACAGTCTGTCCTTCTGCCTGATGTATACCTCGCATCCATACTTCACAGATTTTTGCCTCATCTTGAGTAAGAACTCTAGTTAGAGTCATTCTTCTTTGACTATCTTTTTTCAGTAAATAAAAACCTTCTTGTTCTTCGCCAGTTTTCTGACCAGGTTGTCCTAATGATAATAGAAAATCGCGTTAAAGTTAAATAATTCTTAAATATATTACGAAATTAATTATAATTGTTCACCTCCTAATTCAACTTCTGGTGATAATAAACCACCGGAAGAACTTCTTCTAGTTATTGAAGCTCCCGACGTATCACTTTCGCTTGTCTCTATAGATGGTGTATTTCCTATCATACTAAAAATACAATGAATTGACGTTACTTTCAAATGCTATTTATATTTACTTATGCTTTGAATTTGAAGTTTGCATTATGCACGTGTCACAAGGGCAAGAATATTTCCTGATAGATGCTTTGATTGAAAATAAACCTGAATACATAGAGCAATCACTGAAGCTATACATATATATTCTAAATACTATTTCAAAATGGATGTTGAGAGTTTAGTATTAAAAAGCATATGAATTGTGTTACATAAATGTTTTTAATTAATTTTCATTGTACTTGTTTAGCATATTAAACTTCAGTTCAGCAATATTAGCTTCATATAACTGGTACAATGAAAAGAAAAAGGACAAAGGGATCTACCTCCTTGCTGAATTGTAGAATATACCGAATTGCCCATATTACACGATTACAAACAGGAAGTTCCATTGCCCACAACACATGAACGTTTAGCATGATAAAGCATTACAAACATTAATAAACTATCTGGGCTAACTATTGTTAATAGTGATTAATTCTTTACTTGCATTAAGATAAATTTAATTATATTTTTTATCGATATGTAGTACTATCATTTGTTATATTTTTTTACGGACAACTGTAACCGTCTATAACGTTAGTACCATACCTGTTAAAAGAAAGGGTTGCAGTGGGCATTCTGATGGGAGACAGAAGGTGTGCTGGACTGCGCTCCCTCAGTGGACTTGACTTTGTCAGCCCTCCACTGTATGTAACACTTTTTGATTACATTTCATCGTAATAGAAATTTAATAGCCATGTAATGACAAAGAAAAAATAAACAATTAAAAAAATTAAAGCGTTAACTCCGCGTTCAAATACATTACGTACAATGTATTCAGATTTATTACCCGAGGAAAGACTATTCACTATATAACCGTTATGCATTTCTTTATACAAAATACAAAATATATTCCCACACAAAAGCTAAAGTATACAATCGCTTTCATCAACGGAACGACAGAAATGAGACTATCCATAAATAAATTCTAACACGATCACTTGTCCATAATTATACATTAATATAAACACAATATTTACGTTACCTATCATCTGATTGAGAAGTCTGAATAGGAGAAGCAGAAACGATATGATTATTATTCGTTTTATCAGATTTCCCTAAGCGTTCAAGTCTGTCGGCAGGTACTGAAATGCTTCTACTAAAATCAGGTGGTGCCGGCAATCGATTGATTTTCTTTTTTCTATGCACATAAAAGACATTATTGTACCTATTTTTTTTTTTTTTTTTTTTTTTTTTTTTTTTTTTTTTTTAAAGGAATCATTTACATTATGACATACTCATTTAAAAATGGATCTTCTAATAATTCAGCTGCACTTGCTCTTATGTCAGGATTAGGTTCAAAACAGCGCAATATAAAATTCTTTGCCCTTTCAGATAATTCCGATGGTATTTCGGGATGTATTTTATAATATCCAACCTGTTAAAATTATTTTTTTAGTTACATGTAGAATTGTATTACATTTAGATAAATTTTAATATGTTACCTTAAAAACTGCAGCTTGAGGTGAACCTAATTCAATGAATGGTGGTTTACCAGTTGCCATCTCAACTATTGTACAACCCAAAGACCAAATATCTGCCTATATCATAAAACAACATAATAATTTGTTCTTTAAATAGATAATAATACAACTTACAGGAGCACCATATCCACGCTGTCCTTTATCGATAACTTCTGGTGCCATATATTGTAATGTTCCAGTAAACGTTTCTGTACTTGGACACAAACCGGCTAATCGTTTCGACATACCAAAGTCTGAAATCTTTACTACTCCGCTATATGTATTTACCAAAACATTATCGCCTAAAAATTATAATTAAAATGGGAGTATTGAAAGATTGTTTTAATACAGTTTCGTGTATTATGTTTTACCCTTGATATCCCGATGAACAATTTTTTGGTCATGGAGATATTTAAGACCTTCCAGAATTTGTTTAGTATAATATGCAATTGTAGATTCATTTTCTTTCAGGGGGCCCCACTTTGATCTTAGTAAAGCTGATAAACTACCTATAAAAATAAGTAAGAAACGGTAAATATAAATCACTTTTATTTCCTTCTACTTTGTTTAGTTACCTCCAGGGACCTGTTCCATGAAAATTTTGAAGTATCCATCTTCGCTTACGGAACCCAAGTATTGCACGATGTTTCTATGTCTCAATTGACTGTGTAATTTAATTTCCTCGTGTAAAGGTTGCACATCTCCTAAATTACGTTCGCGAATTTCTTTGACAGCAATTCTGACTTGCGTGTTTAAATCTCGAGCAGCATAGACAACCCCGTATGTACCTTTACCTAGCGTGATTCGTTTGTTTTGATCATCCAATTCATATTCAAACTGCGAACAAATACATATAAATAAAATAATTTTACTTAAAAACCAATATTAAATAACAATTATTTACACACCTTCATCCTATCATCAGTCATGTATGCATCTAGGTCTGTAACCATACCTTCCTGATCTCTGGTCATTTCCAAGATTAAATCATAAAATCGTTCTCTGCATTGAACAGATGGGAAATACATTTGGAAATCGTCGGAATTTTGGTGAACGTATAAAAAAAGGCAGCGTTCATCTCTTTTATATAAGCTTACACTCCGTATCATGTTCGCGGTAAATAACCAATCGTGAACTTGTTTGCAATTATTCTTCATATTATCCAAGCACAGGTTCCAAATTTGCACGGATTTCTCTTCTGCTCCAAGGTTAACGTTTACATAGCTGGGCATCAAGATCTTCGTGGGCTCCAACACTAAGAGCTAAAAGAGAAAGATTAGTGACTAATCCCTCTTTTTACTGAAAAGGATCATAACAGAATCTTGATTCATTAAAGTCAGTCTAAGAACCTGCACTAAGAGCAGTTTTATATTGTTCTTACTTTGACCCGAAATGTACAGAAGTAAGCTGGATTGGTAACACAATATTATAAGCCATAGTCTCCCGAATTGGAAACTGGATCCTTTGTAGAACGATTCCATTTATTAACTTACTGGAAACCGTATACTATCTCCAACTTCCGGTTTTGTAGCTTCAACAAAGTAGTCCATCCAAAAACAAAATATGTGCTCCTCTGGTGAAACCTCCGCCTCTTCATTCTTTTTACGAAACCTATCTATCAGCGATATGTTCCCTATTGTTGATTTCAGGTACCTATTTAATAAACAATTCAATTAACATTTCACATTAGCACATAATTTCTCAATAATGACTAATACATACCAGTTTGGCGGCTTCAATTTGAACATGCATTCAGCGGCTTGAATAGCTTTCGAATGGTCCTCGGCAAGTACACTGATTTCAAAGAATGTTGCCACATCCCAGTAATCCTTTAAACTTGACAAACTACCTTTCTTGCCAATGAGATTATTCAATACCATGCCTATATGTTGCAATTCCTCACTTTTAGAAAACTCATTCCCTGCTATAACAAGCAATGTAGCGAGATTGATACCCGCATATTCATTTGGTTGAACCTAGATGTAGAAATTATACTTGAAAGGGGCTATACAATTTAAACATTTGTTGTGCTACAAAATAAAGTTGATAATGATATACCTCAAAACCTTTCCTATACCAACGAATTGCATTCTTTAAACTTTCTTCATCAGTATGTCTACTTTCTACAAATTTATCTTTATATATTCTTCCACACAAACATAACATATCAGGAACATGGTTTTCTTTCTTCTCCAACGCTTTTTCTATAACTTTTAATGCCCTCTCTCTATCACCTTCCTTATTCCGCCGATTTAATGCAAATGCGTATAAATAACGAATAGCCGGGGTATTGATATAATTTTTATGAGTCGGTATAGTTCTTAAATCATCAACTAATTGTACCATTGCATCATAATCCTAAATATTCATTGACGATTAGGAAAGAAATAGTAAAAAAGTACTTTTTAAAACAAAAATTACAATACCTGTATTTCACGAAAGGAAATCAAAACATTTAAAACAACCTCTCCAGATAAAACGTTTGGATCATCTAAACGTTTACGCATGTTGTTCAAAGCTTTGGAAAGTTCTTCTGCAGAATATGTTTCACGAGCTTTCCGTAAATCTGCTAAAAACTTTTCTTTCATATGAGCCCTAGAAATAGTACATCTTTTTAAAAAAAATTGATTTTTGAATTGAGATTTTAGATTTAGATTTAGAATTGAGAACTGTACTATTACAATAAATTCAAGTTCATTATGCATGCTCTAGTAAAATTCAAAAACTATAAAACAAATGCTTTAACTCAATTTTATGTACAAAACGATAAGATAAGAAAATATCGATTTCTTTATTATAACATAAATTGAACAAAAGAACAATTTGTTTTTGTTTCTTATCTATAAAAAGACTATATGATAACAATGTAGTAAAAAGTCAAAACATACTTAGATTGTACTTCAACGTCTTGAAATAACTTCTTGAGTTTCAATGTAAGATGTTGTTTTGGGTCTATAACTTCCTCTCCAGTAATTCTGGTCGTAGCTGGATTTGTTGCCACACATGAACCACATTCCACCACACGGTACGAAACAAATGTATAATTACCGCATGATAACTGCGTATTACAAAGTTTCATATTAAAACATAATTTTTAAATATCATATGCAAAAATAATATAGATATACCTTAATTCTTATTGTTGTTTCTGTATCTATATCATTATGTAACAGAATATTTTCTTTCATGCCGAAACTTTCTCTGACACCAAGATGATAGAACAAAGCAGATTGTTGTAATTGGATGCTTAAATCAACAACAGCTACATCTGCATTATAAAATGTATCGAGTACATTTGTTTCTCCAAAGTCCAGCTTTTCAAACTAAGAAAGGAGAAAAAATAATTATCAAGGATATTTATTAATTTAATACCATAACCTTCAGCAGTGAAAAATATTTATACCTGAATATGATGCATATTGGCATTAACTAGATTACATGCTTGTCTAACTTCTTCTAAGGCTCTTTTCCTTTGAGCTAAATGTTCTGATTGTTGTAAATCTAACACACAAGCTACATCCATTCTAGGTCTTCCTGGGATAGTAGTATGTCCAGAAATGTCACTGTGTGTTCCAATGCTATCAGTACTAGAAATACCTTCTATGATTGTTGATTGTGCAGCTACTACAAAATATGAATATATAATATATATTATAATATATTACAATATAATATATGATAAAATTACCAGCCATGTCAACTGTATCGCCACAATTGGATTGCATGTTGCACAGTTATTAGGTGGAAGTAAAATTCTTAATTTCTATTTGATAGGTGCTTGGAAGTTTCAACGAACAAAAGAATAATACATTCACCTGCTAGAAAATAAAGTACGTAGCTTAATAGTAAATCATGAATTTGCACTTTTATCATTAAATATAGTTTAATTACCATTAAATATAAATATTTAATTCCTTAAACCATTACCAATTATATATAGAGAATGAAACAAATAAAGTTTTAAGGAAATTATGTAATTTAAATGTATTCCAAGTAAAATTTCGTATAATTGTAGACGAAAAACATTGTTAGCTTTTGAAAAACTTTGAATTAGAACGAAACAAAACGTAAAAGAATTCCGAACAAATATTTAGTTTGTGACACTGACTCGCGCAAGACTAACGCATAGCGAATCAATCGCACATCACTTTACAAACACTAACAGAAAAATCTTGTAACGAAATTACTATTTAATCGGCCCAGAACATGTGAAATACCTTTTACACTGCACATTATAGACACAATCGTCCATTTCTTCTAGAACACACAAATCCGGAGTCGAGGTCGTACTGCACAAATCACATAAAGAATTTTCTTGTTAGTTCACAGATGGCAGAAAGATCAGTCGCTCTGCCGGTATAAAAATAGAAGCTCTTAAGATAGAACGCATTATAATAAGAATGAAATGATAATTGCGATTATCACTTAGCACTATAGAAGTGAAAGTCACAACAGCGCAAATCGTTTAAGTACATTCGAACACAGTCTTGGAAATAAGTGAAAAAGGCATTCTCTCTAATTAAACTAGCTCCAAGGTATCGAAAGGAGAAACTTGCTTATCGAATACGCTAAATTTGTAAACAAATATATATTGAAGAAAGAACGTAATTAATTTGTACATCGACAAGGATACATCTTTGCAGCGTAGTTGCCAACGTGACATTAAATGTATTAACCTTCAAGCGTACTTCGACGGCAATGTATGATCATCGTTCGCAAGTTTTATACTCCGTAAAGTTAAAATATCGAACATAAGATAGTCTTGAATGCTACTGACGCAAAACACTTTTGTCGATCAACTAGAATCGACCCTTTAGTCGGAGAGCATGTTATCGAAAGAGGTTCAGTAATACGTAAAAAGCGGATAATGAGTTTGTAGGTCATTCGGATTTGATTGCACTGAATGTTACAGTACAGAGCACCGTGGAAACGTACCAATGAACTCCACACGAGCAGGATGTCAGGAATAGGAAGAACAATCATACCGAGTAGATTGTCGGAAGCTACGACTTTTCAACTCACATGCTTGTAACTGTTAAATAGGATAAGAGATGCCAATTCTGCTCCTTTATTCATCAGAGTAACTCTGCCCATCAGGTTTAATATTTAGGCTAATACCTGTACTGAAAGACCACTTCTCTTCTACAAAAATAAATTTCCTCCTTTATTATTGTATCACATATGACATATAATTATGTAGATCATAAATATACATGTAAGTATACGTATTAACACTACAAATTATTAGGCGTAAAGAATGGTTGTTAATTGTCATAATTTATATCTAATAAAATTTATAAGTAAATTTAATTCAACTCCATCACTTATTATAACGTATAAATTATATATCATAAAATATTTTAAACAGTAAACAAAATAAAATCAATATTCAGCAACAAAGAGTAAATAATTATCGCAGTGGAAACTTTTCGATAAACTTATTACGACTTACTTGTTTAACAGGAAACCAATATCTCTAGACAAAGAACAAAAGTTGCAGAAACTATCCAATCGTAATGCTGGATAGTTGATTATGTTAAGATCCGTATTGAAAACCACGAGTAACTATGAGTGACAGAAAAGGTCCGGAAGGTGAACATGATTCGTATGTACGCGGTTTACGAGTGCGTGAAGAATAGTGGGGTGCAGTGATGCGCGGAGCGGCCACTCCGCAGCGCTCCCCTTTCATTCGGAACACAGAATTGACAAGGTGGTACCGTTGCCACGTCAAGGAGGAAGAGTATACTTTTTGTTTTCATTCAATCCGCATAGTAGATGGTATCTTGTGATTAGCAACGTAGAATGTAAGGAGCTAATGCAATCATAGCGGATGGTATTGACGTACGTACCTCTTTGTGTTTTATGTTATTATATTACAGGGGGACCCCGAGAACTGGCCTGCCCCACGATCGACTGACAACACGTCACTTCTCGGGAGATATCGGCTTGTAGGATAGCGAACAGATCGGACAATTGACGGAAAGATACAGAGGAATTTGGCGATTGAATGCCAAAAAATGTGCTTTGGTAATAAATGTATTTTACTAACAGCTAGTCGAAACCTTTGGACGTTAATGAAAGTATAGATAATAATATAGCAATAAGGATAGAGGAAAAATATTACTAAATCTTTTAGGAGTCACTGAAGGTTAGTAGGGAATTTCCTCCAGGAAACACGAGATGGAGACTGTTACCGGTATTGCGAGCGAGAAGATAGCAGATCTAAGAATATGAAAATAAGGAGATGGAAATTACAGACTCAAGAGTGGGGAAAAATAAATTAACCAATGACGCACAGGTATCAAGCAAGGGACCAATAGCAATTGAACATGAAGAAAGAGAAAATGAAAAAATAAATAAGAGAACACCTAGAATCTAAACTAGACAATAAACATATACATTTAAAGAAATAATATGGGCAATTAACATGAATAAGAATAAAAGGTCGATAGCCGGAATAGATGGAACAAATTACAAAATTCTAGTAAAATTACCTAAATTGATGGTCGAAATACTTACAAAAATAATCAACTACAATTGGACTCAGGTACAAGTTCCGGAAAAAAATGGAAAAAGAGTTTTGTACGGTTTATGGACAAACCAGGAAAAAAGCGCTAAGACCGATAATTTTAACATCTTCAGAAAAAGTCCAGTCTTTCTAGACGTAAAGAACGCATATAGTAACGTAAATTTCAATATACTAATTAACATACTGACAAATTACAGGTGTCTAAAAAGGATAATAAGTTGTATCAATAATTGATTAAAGAATAGTGAGGTAATTATAAATAGAAACATCTGAGATAGCCTTAGGATAGAATGGCTGAGGGGAGTACTGCTGGATTCTATTTTTAATCCCATGCGCTTCAATTTGTACGTAAAAGGTCTGAGAAACAAACTTAATAACGAGACAATAAACGTTCTGCAATACGCATATGATGTTGCGTTGTTAATTAAGGATAATAATATGGGAAATCTGTTAACGGAAACAAAGAACGCAATGGAAAGAATAGATAAGTTTCTAAGGAATAAAAAACTAATGGATAAAATAGATAAAATAAAAAAATTAGAGGTAGAGATAAACAAAAAAAAATTCATAAATTTATCTAATTATATAGATGTATAAATTACGCAATAATGTACTACGAAATTAATTATACAAATAATTGATTTTCTAGTACTATAACTTGTACAATAATAAAGTTATATAGAAAGTCTACGTAGGCCTATTCGGAGTTTCCTATCGGAAAGTTTTCTTCAATGACCTACAAACCTCAGTATAAATGAAACGTCGGAAGATACTTAGATAATGCGCTGTAGATATCCTAGCTTGAGATACTTGCCTGGTCATTGGGGAGCCTCGCGGTGTAGAAACCGCTCGAGGAATGCGTGTAATGCGTGTACATACACGTCACGTCCACTCATCTTCGCTGTCACGTACGAGGTTCATCGTCATGTATGTGCATCTCTACCTGCATACGTATGCCAATACGTGTATGCACGTACGCGACCCGTCACATTATGTGTCAATCTTAAAAATGTGTTTGTTCTGAAACGTATAGGTATACATCGGTGCCTCTCGTGCTACGTAAGGCTTACTCACGTAAATATATAATTACACACTGCAGAAAACGATGTCGAATAAAACTTCAAGATATGAATTAAAATAATCAGTCATGAATTTATTGAATCAATATGTTATAATGAAATCGTTGTTACTTCATATTACATTTGTGAAACATATTAAACGACAATTGTTTTTGTCAAATTATTAATCTCATGCGCTGTCATCTATTATAGTATAAGGTAATTAAAGAAACCTAACTTTTGTTAATACGATTAATTATAATTCACTTGATACCCTTCTATGGTGTTGATAGGCATTTTGACCAAAATTAATTTCGAACCATTTAAAAGTCTTAAATATGTTAAAAAATTCTACGTAGATATTATTTTCCGAGAAGAATTTTTCTTGTTGCTCCAAAGTTCTGACCAGCTTGAGTCGCACCCTTATTAGTACCAGCTTGTAGACCGATATAACCTTCGCCAGCCCTTAATTGCTCCTCCGTGAAGTTTCGTTTATTTTCTTCCGCTGGCCTTGGACCCAGCCATGGTCCACGCCATTCTGGATGTCTATACGTCTAAAAATTCACAATATTCCTTCATTTATTGACAATTAAATACACTTCGTGATAATAGAAACTATATCTAATAAAGAGTATTACAGTGCGGCCGATGGCAAAAATAGTGTTGGTCACTTGTGCGATATTCTTTCTTTCCATAAGGTCGACAGCTTGGAATAAGTCTACATCCGGAACTCCGTATTTCACGCAGGCTTTCTGGAATCTAAAATATCATTACTTATTATCTAATCGTTGCAATATATAGTTATAATATATATACTATAATGTATCATTAACACGTTTCGATGCAAAATTAACCCGTCCCGTAACTCTAATTAACAGGACAGTAGGATCAGTTGCTCGACATCCGGATAATTGGCTTAAACCTGTATGATAATTATTGAAATCTCTTCAAAAGTCTAAGAATTATCTACATAATAATAATATAATAAACCATTAAACAATAATAATGGTATTTCATCAAACGAATAAATGCAAGATGTTATTCAATTAAATTATTTAATACTCCAACAATACTTACTATAGATGAAAAATACATTAATTTCCCATGGTAATTTATGTTATTGTTAATACATAAAGTATATTTTATATTATTGTTAATATATAAAATAACTAACAATTTTAACAAAAATTACAAAATTAAAGCAGTAAAATTAATAATGCAAGACAAAATAGTTATATTTTTTAACTTATTAAATGTCACAAATCATAAATATGAATTGAGCGTACATAAGCATACATCTACGATGCCGCCATTTTGTCGGCTCCGTTGCAACATGCTACGTAACACAAGAAACTTGAGGTAGACCAGTATTAATGAACTCTCCGGATAATAGGAATGTAGGAACGAATGAAGCATACATGATAAAGATTCGAACCTCTATGACTCTCCTGCTTTCCGCATAAAAAGGGAGTAATGCGGAGTGGCCGCGCTGCGCATCGTTCGCCCCACTACTCAGGAAAGCGCTCTTAAACATTGAAAACGCGCCAATTGCCGGCATGCGCACGCGACACTGCGGTCAGATGCAGCAAATGTCATAGTTACTGCATGGTGTCTATTTTAAAATACCTTATATGCTTCAACCTTGTAGTTACACTTTGATATAATGTTATTTATCTTAAAGCCAATTTTTTAACTGAAACATACAAGTATCTTATCAATATTATAAAAATATTTTATTTATCTAATTTAATCTTTCATCAAAGAGATAATAATTTATAATTGAAGTATAACAAACAAAAGTATTTTTATGAAATTATATTCGATTGATCAGACTTATTGCTGATATAAATCTTGTACTGTTATACTTTTAATGATTTTTATATAAAATGATAATTGCAAAGGTAAATTGAAGCGTTCTTTTTATATTTGTACATAAAATGATTGCAACGATCCCGATCTCAGACTATGTTAATACTTATTTATTAGGATTTCAGATATAAAGGAGAATGATACAACTGAAATTTCGCGGCAACTTTATCGACGACTTCAAGCCAATAATCGCATATCGTTTGATCTCTCGATTTCAACGACTCCGTGACCAATGCTCTCGACTTCGATAGATTGAAGTCGAGAGTCGTGCCTAAACACTGTCGATTGCGTAAACTCGACTGAATAGTAGGAAAGCATGAGTTTAAGAAGGGCTGATGATACATAACTGACGAAAATTAGCGGAATTATTTCCTCTCCTACCATTTAGCCTTTGTTATATTTTCATATATCGTATACATACCGTGATAAGTTATTTTATAAATGGAATAAATGGAAGTTTTATAAATGGAAGTATTAACAGTATATAATATGGATAATATTATTATAAATATTTAACCAAATTTTTTACAAGTACGTAATTTATAATTATTAGTTTAGTAAGCAATATTAATCAATTGTTAATAATATACCACTTATTCATTCATGCGACGTAACTGCATTCCTTGCAATACATACTGATTAAGATTGTCCATCATCTTATAATCACCACCAGACGTATTGATTTTGGTGATGAGACCCGGTTGTAATTTGTTCATAAGTTTACAAAGCAACACACCATCCCGCAAGGCATCCTCATAACTCACGCCTAAAAACACACTTTATATTAATCACTATAAAAAAAACATGACTGAAACTGAGTCATATAAATTTTAATTTTTAAGCTCGCTGAGCTTGAATAATTCATCTGTTTATGTCCTGGAAAGATATGGATAAAAAAGAAGTTAGTAATTGAGCAATGGAAAGAATGTTGAGGACCACAGTGGCATCAGGGTAACAGAAAAATAAATCTCGCTTCCCTCGGGACAAAGCGTGGCTTTTAAAGTTTCGCGGCGAATGACATGCGCACTTCATGTCAGCCATTGATTTTCATTGTCAGCCGCGCGATTATCGGTTCAAATGAATGCCAGTACTCGTTTCTCTTGTTTTATCTTCCCCCTTCCTGTTCACCGCTGCGGTCGAGATTGCCGCGAAATAATAACAGTGGCTACGTGCACCAGCACTCGTTTATGGCGCCCCATTATGCCAAGAGGCACGCCAAGGGGGCATGGCATTTTTTGCCAGTGTACCGAAGGTTCAGGAAAGACCGCCTCCGTCTTCCGTCGCTCGCTTTTTTTTTCTCTTCAATGGTGTTCCTCGATCAACGCCATCATAGTCTTGCAGTCGTCGTGACTCGTGCGACGAAGCAATCCCGTCGCCATTCGAAAGACACGCTGCATCTCAAATTGCCAGGAATCCAGCATCCGACAGGAGCTCATACATCGATGTCAAGCATGTATCGTTTATTGTCAAGTTCCCCTACCAGTTGACGTTCCGATGTATCGAACGTATTGACATGCTACGCTCTCTGGCGAGCGACTTTATAAATTGTATTGATACGTGAGCCGTGAGTGGAAGCGCTGCAGTCGAGGAACGCAACAGTTGGCGCCTTTACCTCTGTGCGCATATATGGAAGCATCGAACCGTTAAAGTGATTTGCGTGCCAGATAAAAGATATGTTGCAGGATGATCAAAGAAGAAACGCGTGCAGTGCATGTTTAAATAGGTAAATCAATCTTCTAAACTGAATACAACTCATTGATTATATCATTCTATAGGCTATATTCCGGTACGTGCAGTCGTAGGAATAGATAATATATGCAGCATCTATGAATATGAAAGTTACAGAGTTACTAAGAAAACATACTAAGCTTCAAGTAGCTTTACAGCTACGCCTTCTACATGGAAGTTAATTATGAAACTCTACATATTATACGAAAATACATTATCCGAGAAGAAATTATGAAGACACGATGATATATAAATCTATTTCTTGATTTTTACTCTATGGTAAATATTACAACATAAGCATAACACAAATTATTTTTAATTAATTTTATTTGTAACTAAATATCTTTATCTTTAACTGCATATTTTTTTAAAGGAATTCTTAGTTCTTTTGGCACATTTTTGGACAGAGGAGCAGCTTAATTGTTCGAAGGACTACTATCCTGATCCTGCAAGGACGACATGTCACGTGGTCTTATAGTGGAGGGGGCACCATTAAATCCTTATCCCAAAATCTGTTTGCCTAATACAAGACTGGTCATATGCTTGAATTTTCGATTGACGAGCATTCGACAACTCGTCAGCAACAACAACTTCTTTCAATTAATTCTTGATTGATTTTCAACTTCAAAGTGATAATGATAATTATCATCTATCGCTTAAACAGAGAACTTTGCATAAATATACTCAAGCAGGAAAGGATTCCCTAAACAGAATACATTTAGCATTTAAAAAAAGTAATCTAGTATATTCATAAAGGTGGGTATAATTTATATTCCAATTCTTACTCTGAATTTCCTAAATCCATTAAAAATATAATGAAACAATAAATTAATTTTCTTAAGAAAATAAAAATAATATTTTTTATCTTGCAAACTGACAAATCTCTCTCTTGCAGGAGTAACTAGTTTACAAGGGACCATATACATACATGTGCGTGACTCTACTACGCATGTCAAACGAATCGAGCGAACAAGTCGCGTTTCCACAATATCCAGGCAACAGCCTGGAAGCGTCAGCTTCAGCATCCATCTCCGGATCAGCGCGGGTATATAGAGTAAACAAGCATGACATGTTGATACATTCCTGGTAGTATCGAAACGCGATGAGATGTCGTAAACGCAAGAAGATGACAGAAAATCGATAGAACGCCTTGCAGATCTGGTCCAACTTATTCCCTAACAATTCTTCGCCACTTTCTTTCGCGCTCGAACAAACACACTGTCGTGATACTGGCCTGATATTTTTCAGACGTTGCGTATCTTATTTCTGTCTTCGTTCGAAGCCGATACTATGCGTCAAAAAAATATCGAGTCGCAATAATATGTATTGGTGAATCGGAAACTATTACTACCCCCGATGGTACCCTGCTATGTTCACACGTCATAGTCGTTATGTCTCGACAGTTAGACGTGAAATCGATAAATCAGTGTAAATGTGTTTTCTTTACACATACACATCGTGTACATATTCTTTTCAATAATTTCGTATAATCATATACTACTGTTTAAAGGAATGATATCAAATAACAGACAGAATTTGTGTGATTATAAAAGACGATAGTAAGTAATGAATTATAAAGAACATATCGTAGCATCTAATTTGCTTAAACAATTATATTGATTAACACAGGTAAAGGAAATTAAAAATTTGATAATAGTAATTTTTATAAAATAAAACAGAAGAATGAATAAAATTATTTCTATATTCTGTTAAAATAAAAAGTAAGGAAATTTCTAGGAATATCGGAAAGGAACGTTTCTCTAACTTCAACGTATAATGTTTGCGTGTCTCGTTATCGATTTAACGTCAGTTTCATGTCATAAAGACGTCAAACACACGGTTTTCATCAGGACAACATCCTCGGTTTAAATTTACGACCAACGGAGAGCAACAGGTCTCGCGGGAACGAGATCTCTCGCACGCAGAATCCAGTTTCCCACCATTTTCGCAACAACGAAACTGTATCCACAATTTCTTGAAGCAGTACACTTATTCGTTAAAATTACATTACAATAAACTTTCAAAATTTAAATAATGTTATAAATTGCTTTTCCGATTAAAAAAAAAATCATTGCTTTTCATTATATTTCAGATTCATTGGGATATCGTCTGATGTTACTTTCAATGTCAATATTCTAGTAGTATAGAATACCTATGCGTGCAGACTCTGGTGTGGATCTCGATAACGTGCCTATTTTAAGATCTCACAGGATGGTTTCTCAGTTGATTTCTCTACACCACAAAGCAGGGAAATAATGTGTCTGGCTATAAAGCTTTTCCTCAGTTCTCTCGAGTTCTCCTAAAAAATTTACTATTTTGGTTCTTCATAAATGATTTGAAAAAAACCTTTATATAACAGTGAGTAACAGTTATATTTATTTTAAAAAATTTTTTTAACCACAGATTTAAACAATTGCAATCTTTTATTCCTCTGCAAACCTTTTATAGCCAATACAAGATATTCGTTATACGTGCAACAGTTCAAAACACCAGTGAGAAATTATCGACCAATAGAAAGGGAACACAACCCCTCGAGGCATCCATAAATGAAACCCAACCCAAGGCTACTACCTGTTGCTTACGGTCGTAAATCTACCCTCGGGCTGTAATCCTGGTAGGCTCGTCTCAAAATGACGTCATTGACGATCTTCTGACGGACAACTGACACCCGTTGACGTTTCTCCAGAGCCTTCCACTCGAACGAATCGTCAATACCCAATTTCTTCCGGAGGAAATGTTCTTATTTTCTCAACCCACACAACGAAGTCTATATCAAATATACAGGGAGCAGCCCCTAGTCGGCGGGAAAGCCATAAATTTATCTACTATCCCTCTTTGCTATCCTAGTAACTGCGAGCTTTCGTGACGTCACGCAACGTTTCGTGACGAGCGGTTCGACATATCGACAGCTGCTGGAACTTTAAGGAAGAATGGTGGAAACACCGAAACACGAGAAGC
This sequence comes from Eufriesea mexicana, assembly GCF_001483705.2. Lineage (NCBI taxonomy): Eukaryota > Metazoa > Arthropoda > Insecta > Hymenoptera > Apidae > Eufriesea > Eufriesea mexicana. The sequence goes on along the minus strand of NW_016915967.1, from coordinate 247,597 downwards.
GGAACGTCCATCAGATGAGCACAAGGATCAATACGTCGACGTTGACGTCAACGTGGCGCGCTGGTCATAAATCCCTCAAACGTCTGCTGGTATCCTGGTGCAAGCAAGCTACTTGTGCCACCGTGACGAACGGATGACTGACACTTCTCTCCCTCCAAGCTCTACGAGTTCTTCTTGATGAGCTTTAGGTGGTGTTCTCAACGGAATACAGCAACTTTATAAAGTTGCTGAAATTGGAGTGAATTAATAATCGAATGCTACTGGAATTTGCTTAACGAATGCCTCTAATATTTATTTATGTTCGAAACTAATTTTATATTGGAGAAATAAAATATAATTGTTGTCAAAATCTAAGTTAAAACTTGCAAAAGGTAAGTGATACTAGATGTTACATATACATGGAATTGTATATAGATCGGTATGTATTATCTTCGATCATCTTTATTATAAATTGTATAATAAATTTATAGAGACTACGGAAGATCGATCGTTGTGAACAATTCTGTATGTTCAATTCGTTTTACGAGGAGTAAATTGAAGGGTGTGAAAGAAAGAGGAAACAAGAAGTGACACAATGCAATGTTTGACTTGACTATCCAGGGTCTCATATGCGGCCCTGATACGTTGGCGTCCTTACGACGTAACATGATGAACAGATGACGCTAAATCAATACACGTCGTCGGCAAACGATTGTTAAAAGTCGTTTGACGAGTCTCTCAGCTGAGGAGTTTTTACTCTCTACGAAATCAACGACGGAAAACATTATTCTCATTCATACTGTCTTTAATCACTGCAGAGGTATTATTTTTGTTTTTTAATGTTTACAACTTTGTTATTGTTTTTTAATATTTACAATTTTCTTTGTTTTATCAAACAACGACCCTATCGCTACCCTTTAAAAGAGTATGTCGTTCGGATATTCAAACTTTCGCGCTCAAACGCTTGCCGTAGTTCCTAAGAAGCTTTGACATTCGAATAAAATACAATTTCCCACCTCCGTGTAAAGAATATTTGGAAGTATGCGAACTGCTATACAAGGGTCGTCTCCAGCATGCCACGCGAGCTTCCAGGAACAGGCTAACATCCACAATCGTAAGACTCGAGGATCCTGGAACGCATCAAATTCCAATTGCGTATCAGGACGAAGGTCAACGATGTTAGGGACGAAACGGAGGGATAGAAAAGTGGGAGACGACGATCGAGTGACGGAAGTCCAAGTTCAATTTTAAACGAGTCAATAACATCAAAAGCTTCGAATACCCGGCTCGCATCATAGTGTAGAGCTGCTTCTTGCTGTGGGTGAAACTAACACTGCGTAACGTTAAAGAGACATTCGTGACAGAAAATCTAGCTATGTGATGGACCCTTTACTTCAAGTAGAGGTCTAACAGTTTAAGTAGACCTAGATTCCTATCCTGCTCGACATAAGTTTCAAATAAGAATGCAATCTTTTTGTGGTTATAATATTGCAAGATCTTAAGATTTTGTCACAGAAACGTGAAAAGTATTTGGATGTTTATATTATGATTCAAGCCCTGTTCTCACACGACCAGCAGTTGTACAAGCTAGGGTATAGAATTATAGAGTTCAACACTGGCGATTGCGTCGACGCCTGGCATATTTCTCGAACCAGGACTGCACGTTCGACGTAGGGGTTGTTACCCTCTTCCCGTTCAATAGGGTGACTCGAATGACGTAACAAAGCGCGCGTTTTACTAGGAGAACATCGACAAATGAAAGTCGCAACTACCCTTTACAACTCGTGCCATTCAACCACCCTCCATGCTCCGGTCGACATCCATGTGTGGTCTGTATATGCTTGCTACGATCAATAATCGCTAATTAATATCAGAATTTTCGTTATAAATAATATTGTTTTTACTCTTTTGCTTCATCTCATTGAATTTTTCTTAAATTTCAGGTACTTTTCTTCTCTACGAGACGTTATTTTTCGCACATCTCATTTAAATACTCCAAGAACTGACCTATACAACAAGCTTAACCTTTGCGACGTCACGCGGCCTGGCATTCATATCCGGGAATTATAGGGTTGCAGCTAGCTCGAATGGGTTACGTTGATCCTGAACGGGGGTGGTGATATTGACACGCTTTTCGAACCACACCACCTCCGGAGAACAGGAGTTTATATTCGTGAGTACGTGTTTCAAGGGAGTGAGGTTTATCATCGATAAACTTTAATCAACCGTATTTATGGATACTCCAGTCAAATCGAGTATCTCATCTTAAAAAGCTCCGAAAACAAAGATTTCTAAAAAGCTCGAAATTAGTGATCAGATACTAGAAACAGCTACTAGAGACATACCTGGCGGAAATCTCTCTCCGACGACTTTCTCGATCCATTGCTGAGCCTCAGCTTCCTGTTCTGGTTCTCGTTTGCCAGCAACCTGTAATCGAAATATTTCAAAGAATTATTATAATTTTAATATTTTCTTAATGCTATCGGTAACTTCATATATGGCACGCGAATGGCCCTTGTGTCATGATTAATAACGGTTAAAATTTTTTAAACTAAGTTTAAAAGTTTTAAACTAAGCCAATTAAACTCTTGTATCAGCATTTCTATGTCTGACGTACCGTGTACAAACTATGCAGGGTACCCATCAACGGTAGTACAATCGAGAAGAAAGTGATTCTATATGAAAAAAACAAATCGAAAATAAAGAATAAAATTTTTCATTCGAAGCTTCGTTATCGAGAAAATCGACTTTGAATATTCATAGAGTACGCGTGTACTTAGCTATGGCTCAGGTGGATAAACTATCAATACATCAGAATCGGTGGTACAACCGAGGAGAAAGTGATTCTACATGGAAAAATAAATCGGAAAATAAAGAATAAAATTTTTCATTCGAAGCTTCGTTATCGAGAAAATCGACTTTGAATATTCATAGAGTACGCGTGTACTTAGCTATGGCTCAGGTGGATAAACTATCAATACATCAGAATCGGTGGTACAACCGAGGAGAAAGTGATTCTACATGGAAAAATAAATCGGAAAATAAAGAATAAAATTTTTCATTCGAAGCTTCGTTATCGAGAAAATCGACTTTGAATATTCATAAAGTACACGTGTACTTAGCTATGGCTCAGGTAGATAAACCATCAATACATCAGAATTGGTAATACAACCGAGGAGAAAGTGATTCTACATGGAAAAATAAATCGGAAAATAAAGAATAAAATTTTTCATTCGAAGCTTCGTTATCGAGAAAATCGACTTTGAATATTTATAGAGTACGCGTGTACTTAGATATGACTCAGGTAGATAAACCATCAATACATCAGAATTGGTAATACAACCGAGGAGAAAGTGATTCTACATGGAAAAATAAATCGGAAAATAAAGAATAAAATTTTTCATTCGAAACTTCGTTATCGAGAAAATCGACTTTGAATATTTATAGAGTACGCGTGTACTTAGATATGGCTCAGGTAGATAAACCATCAATACATCAGAATTGGTAATACAACCGAGGAGAAAGTGATTCTACATGGAAAAATAAATCAGAAAATAAAGAATAAAATTTTTCATTCGAAGCTTCGTTATCGAGAAAATCGACTTCGAATATTCACTGAGTACGCGTGCACTTAACCACTTGCGCTATAAAGACGTGCCACACACGTCGAGATGCTTTTATTCCAAAGCCGCCAGCGACGTGTATACCACATCAATGTAACGCCTTACCGCATGTAATATTGTAAAGCGCGGCACGACAATCGAAAATTAAATCGTAGTGCAAGTGGTTAACTTTGGCTTACAATAAATGGACGGACCATATCAGTATACTGATATACGTAACTATATGCACAAATATACATAGTACATTTTCTCAACATCAATCGTAACATTTGCAGCTATGTAAGAACAGTGAGAAAAACCTGCAATTTTTATGCACGTCAATCATTTTTTGTTTTCCATTCAAGTTATCAGTTTCCGCAGAAACTTTCAAAAATTGCCGTAGCCGATGGTATTTCACATCGTCATGGCGGGGTATTGGTAAAAGTTTTCAACTAGCAATAATCGCACCTCGGTAGAACCTCATTGGTTACGATATCGCCACTGCGCAAAGCTAACGAGACTAAGTTTCTTTGTCCTACTAATAACAGCGGCATAATCTTTTAACTGTGAGAATCCTTTCCCTCGCGACACCATCTAGTGGTAAGACGAGAAACTAACGCAACGAGTGACTGTAGGTACAGAACCTATCTTAAATGTAACGTTTAAACTATAAATTTACGATCGGATCTCATTCACCGAAAGTAAAAATTAATAAAAATATTTTTCGATAATGTTCTAGAACATATATATGCAAAATAAATCCATGAATCGTCTTCTATACGATTCTCTTTATGAAGCCAGTTTTCCAGATGCAATCTATGAACAGTATATTTGCAATTGACTGCAAGTAGGGATGCGTTAAGTATTTGCTGGAAATGCATTGTCGCAGGAAAATATGAAAGTAAGAGGTAGCACGTTAAGTACACGTGGAAGGTCGCCACGTAATGGAGTCTTACTCCATTCTTTTCGCTCCTCCAGTCAAGTGTTCTTCCACTTGTTGCTTCAAACTTTCAGAACGACGCAACCTCCAATCTACTTATATCATTAATTTAACGCTTCAGAAACTCATAAAGCACCACAAAGCAGAATACTTTTTTCGACTACCAGAAGCATTGAAGATGAGAGAGCCAAGAGATGGAGGACCAAATAAATGACCTCGTTGACATGATTAATTTCTGTTACGTAATCTGATAGCAAAGTATCGAACGCATATATACATACGCTGAAACGCTCCAGCCATCTACGCGATTCCGTTGTGTTCCGTTAAACTTGGAAACAGCGTCAATTGACGGAATCTAAACTCGGCGGTGGTCTCACCCTTCGAAGTGGCCAGAATCCAGAAATTACAAGCTTCTTGCTTATCGGCATCTTTCATCTGGCGTTCGTCCACAGTCCGGTTAACCATCGTACCTCGGGAAAGACACCCACTTGTTCGAATTTTTCCACCTTGTCGCCAGCCACGATTTCCCCCGTCTACTCGCGACGTCATCATTTAACAATAAACGACAAATAACCACGTCTAGTTTCTAATATAACCGATCCAGATCGTGGCCTATTTTTAACGACGTCTTTCGTCGAACTGAAACGTTGAGAAATTCCTCCATTAAAGACACCAAGGCTTTTACTCTGGTTCCAGATAAACCCTTTGAATATGCACAGAGTTGCAGAAGCTATTTTTGACACATAGCCGCGTATTTTGAGAATTCTGTAATTAATTTTGTCATGGTTGCATGTAATCTTACTCACTGCCGGAGAATTGTAATACTTCGAAGAGAGGAGAGCGGCAAGCTAAGAGGTGAAGAAAGAAAAAGAAGTCTATGGGTGAGATGTAAAAATAAGCATCTCTGATGGGTCTTTGAACCAAGGTAAACTGTTTACACGGACTAAACTATTAAAATTTATGTTTTCCTTCGACCAGGAATTATCGTTATCGAATTTTCTAAATTGACTTGGCTATAAAGATCATAAATGAATAATTCTCTAAACTAGTTTGAAATTTTACAGATTGGCATACGACCCTATGATGAACAATCCATACAAAAAGGCTGAATTCACTTTGACAAAAGTCAATATTAAAGAATCCTAGTAAAAAAATTAAATTTACTCGATTATTAAGCACATTATGAGCACATTTCGTGTTCCGTCTTGTAAATAGGGCTGCAGTGTCAAGATCTGGTTATGGGCGGGGGTGTGGGAATACCCAGTGGGCAGTTGGCCAAAAAATACTCGTTCCTGAATGTCGGTGGAAAGGATACGGCGGAGGGGAGACCGGCATATAGCGTCGCGACGCACAGCGTCCGACTTAGTCTCTAGTCAGCGTCATCGTTCAAAAGTCGTTCTCCTTCAGGAAAGCACAGTCCCCGTGGCAACGTCGACAGCGTTCAACGAAAGGAAAAAGGGGAAACATGCCGGTACGTGTTCACTAACCTGACAGGAATCAAGTGTTCGTTCCAAGAGGAAATAATGATTAACAGGCGCTTAACCGCGATACCTTGGCCGTACCATGTCAATTAACGATAAGTGAGACTATAACCAGACTGGTACATGAATAATTTCTTATTACTACGTTACCGCGTGAAACCGTGGTTATTCGTAGAATCCTAATTACGATAGACCTTGAGCTATTTCGCCCTGGCGATTTTCCCAAAATGCTGGATTAATCTTGACATACGGGAGAAACGTTTGAAATTATAAACGGAAAAAGGTATATCAAAAATATGTAAAATGAGAATGCCGTTATAAATGCTCCGCGAAGATCCACATTTAATTTTACCGATGAATGAGGTCGGATTATTGACACGATGGAATTCGTAATTCCGAAATAGCAATTTATACTGCCGATCGACTTCGACGCGTATCTTCTCTTTCGTCACATCCGGAGTATTTATATCCTAAGATAAATATTCTTACGTAATAAATCTTCACGGTGTTCTCAAGCGAATATCGTAATTCAAAACACTGATAGATCGATTTTTATGACAAGATTAATATCGCTATATTTTTTCTAGATTCGAGATTAATTTTCTAACATTCACGAACATTTTATTCAAGCGAATCTAATTAATGATTAATGCTTACCAATGGTACCTTAAACCTTCAACATGAACGAATATCAGGTGTATTCGATATGAAAAAGCAAGTCATTCCTGTATTCTCGAAGGTGAATCTTCAATCTAGATATTCGATTTGATCAGGAGCCAAATTACTGGAGTAAAGACTTAAAAGGTTTCGGCCAATTTAACTCGAAATGTAATGAATTATTGCACCGGATGTCATGTTCACGAAACGTCCTCGAAAGATGGGTTGGTTTTGAATGAAAACGCACGTTCCTTGAGAATAAAGCTTAAAATACATCTCGAGAGTGTTCCGGGAGAAACACGTTTCTTCGAAGGCCTGACACTTTGCAGATATGCTGGAGAGATTTCCCTGCAAAATCTCCATTGACCTTTAGCGAACATTCCATAATTAAATATAAATAAACTTTAAATGCTGCGGTGCAGTCGAAACATTTTAGACAAAGGGTTTATGAAGGTCTAGAAGCGTCAATTATCGAGGTTTTATTTATGCTATAAATACTAATCTATCGCGAACAAAGGGATGCCAGGTTTCATTTACGTCAGTTGTTCGTTGGCATAGTAAATCAATGCAAAAGTACTTAATAAATTGCTTACATTTACACACGAGACACGTATACACGATTAATAACACGGATAGTTATTTCGATATTCTTCCACCTGTAACTAGTAAAAGAAGGAAAACGTCGGATCAAGTATAGTTATTAAATAAAAAATATAAAAAGTATGTTTTATATATTTCGAAATTTTGTTCGCATCGTACAATCACCCTGAAACATAGAAGACATTTCATTAACACAAATGCCGTGAAAAGAAACGCGTGGAATCGAAACGATTGTCAGAGTGCCAGAAATGTAGTTTCGTCATATAAACGATTTTACCAGAAATCCGTAAAACTCGAGATTCACACGGCACTGAAACAGGTGGCCGAACATTGTTGCTACTTGCCAGTTTTAATAAAAGCCAACAAATCGGTCGGCGTATTTTATTTTCGACGTTCGCTTTAATGCCCGCGGTAACATAACACTGTCGCGGTCTATTTTCGTTCTCGACACTTTTAAATTGCCCAGCAACACTTTGCTGGACCGTCCCTGACTCCCCAAGTGATATTAATGCTACAATATCTACCGCGCAATTCTAATTCCGAAACATACAATTAACAAAAGTTAAACTTCCGATTCTTAGGCCCGCAACAAGGAACAAGAGACTGAGATCTTAGACTGGATCCAGGCCGTTCTTGGAGAAAAGCTCCCACCTGGAAATTACGAGGACATACTTAAAGATGGAGTGATCCTGTGCAAACTCATCAATAAGCTGGCACCTGGCTCAGTGAAGAAAATTCAGAGCAAGGGAACTAACTTTCAGCTTATGGAAAACGTCCAAAGGCACGATAAGTTAAACTATATTTCAGTCCAGATTTATCCCTTTTCATCGATTTATGATTAATGGATATTGTCGATTTTTGGGACAGATTCCAAGCTGCCATTAAGGAATATGGTGTCCCACAAGAAGAAATCTTCCAGACAGCTGATCTCTTTGAAAGACGCAATATCCCACAAGTTACACTGTGTCTCTACGCTCTGGGTAGGATCGTACGTATCTTACAATTAACCTAATTTTGAAACTTCGAGAAAGAAGCAACTCTCGATTTATCCTGTTCTTTTTTTCTTTTGCATAGACCCAGAAACATCCTGAATATAATGGACCACGTCTAGGACCAAAAATGTCTGAGGAAAATAAAAGAACGTTCACGGAAGAGCAACTCCGTGCTAGCGAGGGCCAACTCAATTTACAAATGGGTTTCAACAAAGGAGCCAGTCAAGCTGGCCACGGAGGATTCGGTAACACCCGACACATGTAAACAATGCGTAAAGAACGCGTTATCGAGAACTTATATAAGTATTCGTTTACTATTTAACCATCGATCTCAAAGAACTCGAAGAACACAACTAGCGACCAATTCGAAGTATTCACATTGTAAAATTATGGCACAAAAACTTTGCTTTCTCGATAAAATACCTACGTAAACGTGCCCCAGAGGCACTGCAACAGTGCATGTAGCCTCTTTCTTCAAAATATATTATTAGAACTTCGTTATACTGTGTGTATACGTAAATGTGATATCCTGTTGATAAACGATAATTATTAACCGAACACGACTCATACACTACACTTGATACACTGCACGTTACATCACAATCACATATATACACACACGTTACACTGGTTACACTAAACATACATAAGTACTTACACGCATTACACTAAACATGCATAAGTACTTACACGCATTACACTTAAACAGACATAAGTACTTACACGCATTACACTTAAACAGACATATGTACATACGACTCAACACATACACACACATACATAAATTTCACTTATAAAAAAACTAAACAAATACATATGTCAGATATCTACTTCTACACAACACATGACAAACATGATAAACTGTACCTACATCAAAAGCACACTACTTCTCAACACGTAAAATATCAATTTACTACTTGGCATCTTCCACAAATATTTATTGATGAAACATGTCACAAAGCGTTAAGATAAATTTATAATTCACAACATACGAAAAGCTACGGAAGAGATGTATATGCAATTAACAGGATTTCGCAGTTACTTTAATATATAGGTGTAAGCTCCATTCGAAAATCATATGCCAAAGATTATTTTGTCAATTCGGACAACTAGTGTAATATCTTTTCTAAGATTTGTAATTGTTCTCGCACTATTTCTTAATAATAGCTATGTAAATAACAAGTGTACAAAATAAAGAGACGACGCTACTATTTTCTATTATTTGTATTATTGTAGATTTTTAAGAACTAGGAAAATTTTTTATTTTATAATTTAGCTATTATTTTTTCAACAATGTTAGAAAATAATAGATTGAGAATATTGAAAATTCTTCTGGTACAAAGCAAGTTCGCGCCAAGTTCTTGGCAAACATTAAGGTAAATAGTATAACAAGGATTATCTCTAAAATATTACATGTCATGTTAGACGACAAAGAAGCTACTTATTGTTAATTCTTTCAACCTTAATTTAAGAAAACTGATAATTTATTACGATAACTGAACATATTGTCTAATTTCCAGAATTATCTCAACTCATTTGATTTCTTTTCCGATAGTTTTAAGAAACTTGAACTCGCTTTTAAAATTAAGTCCATTTCAGCGCAACAGATGCTAAAATACCTACTTGTTTGTAAATAAACGTTGCGCCATGAGTCATGTCGTCACCGTGACACAGATTTTTTCCTACATTTTTTTTTCTTTTTTTAACATAGCTATATCATAGAATTCAATTCAAACTTTTGCTTAGCTTGGCATGTCTTAACGTTTTCGAGTTATTTTTGGCTGTCCGCGGTATACCAGCAGGCAGCCGACGCTGGACTCACGTTATGATATCGCATTAACATACCAAGTATACCAAGCATTTGTACTTCACGATACAATATTTAATAATCTATCGAAATATTGCTACTCAGCAATGATTTGCATTATAACGTCAACAAAAGTATGTTATGGAAAGTTCTCTAAAGATTCACTTAAATTGATTTATTCAGAAAGAAGAATGTATATAAAATGACGTGGTTTTCGTCAAAATGATACGATTCGATGTAATTTCGATGGTAAATTAAAATTATGTACTTAGCTGGCATCAACTGATTCGTGATTTATAGTCTATCCAGAATAAAAAACGCTTCAGCGAAAAGTTGTAAAAATATTACAGATATGTACCGTGAGTCAGATGTTTGAAATAGATGAATTTTCAGTATGTCAAGAAGTAGAAATTTCTTCTATTACGTTTTTCACGGTCATCGTAGATTTCGTGAAACATTGAATTCTTTACGAATGATCGTGGCACATATCTTGTTACGCGTTTATCAATAAGAATTAAGATTCCAAAGCAATTTCAAATATAGTCACATAAACAAAAAAATAAACTAATATAACATTAATAATATAATTAATATAATGATATAAACAAAAAAGTACCTTTGAATAAACGCTGTAAATCATATAGAGTTATATACAGAGTGTTTCTTAAATACAAGTAAATATCTCATGGAATAAACATAGAGCGGAAATCCAAAAGAGCGATTTAAAAACACTTTTATAATTACGAACATAAGGTATGGCTAATTTAAATGTATAACAATATTTTACATATTAAAGAAAATCATATTCGACACAAATCAACAATTGAATGTAAATTATAATTTTAAGGTTATGTATATCAATGGTCGAAAGTAAGTACTAACTTCAAAGCGTCTCTACTTTTATGGATGGAAAATGTATCGGACGTGCGAAAATATCAGCACGTAAAAATGAAAATCCATTGATCACAGCTTACCTGCCAAAGCGGACGTCCAGGCATGTTGAACGTTGATTGTAAGCGATCTGTTGCAATTTCCAAAACGTTGGGGACGTGAAGTCGGTAGAGCTTAAGCAACTCAAGCTCAAAAAGTGTGAGCTTCGGTTCTCGTGCTGCGTATATATGCGTGACAGGTGTGCGCTCGTGTTGGTGAACGTGGGGGCGCTTCTATATATGGATCACTTACTCACCAACCACCCTAATTTACACACGAGCACCTCCACCGGTATCTTTTGGAAAGTATTCTTAAAGAACCACGTGAATGTCATGTTTCCACTAACTGGAGTCAGTGTGTCTCACTTTTTTAATTTTTTTTTTAAATGCTTCTTTTCTGAGATACTTCTGAAACACTTTTATGATACTATAAACATAGATTATTAAACAAATAATGAGAAATATATCAATAACTTGATGTCATATAGAAAACAATTTTCTTTTACAGAGATTAGTTATATTCTGTTTATTACTCATATGAAAATTATAGGCACCGACGGTAGCGTGGCCGAGCGGTCTAAGGCGCTGGTTTAAGGCACCAGTCTCTTCGGAGGCGTGGGTTCGAATCCCACCGCTGCCATTTACTTTTTGTCTTATTTTATAATAGTTTAAACATGTACACGTTCATGGATTATATTTCTCCTAACCTTCACAAATCGGCGATGCGCAATTAATGAAAGAAGATAGTGGTAGCAACTCCCTTGAAGGTCCAATGGGTTGCGTCGGCACGCGGCGCCGTGGTTCACACCTATTAGGAAACTACGTAATACAAAGAGGGTTTCTACTTCACCATGTGCAACGACATCTATGGACTATTTCATAAACTTTTTACTCAGGTTAACAAAATGGTGATACATCGTTTACATTAGCAGAGACGATTATGTAGAATAAATAAGTATAAATTATTTTAATGAGAATAATAAATTTTATCTTTTATGTTAAATTGAATGAACACTTTTTTATCACAACAAGATTTTAAAAATAAGCAAATTCATTGACTGAAGTATTGTACAAGTAAGTATAATGTTTTTAAAAATATTATTGCAGATATATGAAAATTATAATCATTACTTTAAAAAATTAAGTATTACTATCTATATTTAATTTACTTATTAATTATTAAATGATGATCCCAACCATAGAAGAAAATCTAGGTGAGGTACGATATAATCACCGTCTATTCGGCAAGCCCAATGGAAGTATGCTCTTGAATAACATGTTAGTCTAATAGATGTTTCATTCTGAAGATGCCACTACGAACCACACCCTATGGATACACAATGCCATTTACAACCCTTTTTAATAAACATGTAAAATATAATTTAAAGGTAGTTATATAAATTATATTTTATACTCCTTAGAAAAGCTACAACTATCTTATATATCTAATACATATACATAAATATGATATACTATTGATGATTATTAATGATATAATTATTCAAATAATTGTTTATAGGGAACACGTACCCAATTTGACTTCAACAGTAACATGTTCTAAATTATAGAATATTGTGCATAACACATGTTATACATTTTCTTCTTTTTTAAATTAAATATATATTTATCTAATTTTGTTTCTGTCAATATTATAAGGTAAAATCGAAACAAATGTGCAGTTATATTATTCTTTTATACGTGAACCAAAATCTTCAAACAATAAATATTAGTAAACAGGGAATAACATTTGTTACTATAATTCAGATTACTATAAACTAGTAATTAGTATATATTTATTTTTAATTTTGTCACAGTTACATCACCATTAAGATTGTCACGTATACTACAAAGTATATCTACTTCAAAGTCTATCGTATCAAGTGTAACATGTATATGCATTTTCTTCCTATCCTAGTGCGGTTCGTGCTCACATCCCGCACACAAGACGCGAAATACCAGGATAACATAAATAAACTATATTTCTCCTCTCTCGTACAGTTGAGCGACATTCGCGCGGGCTGTCTCATTTAGCCCCTCCTTATATTAGGCTAACATGTTAGTCAAGGAAGCTGCTTTAGCATGACTAACCTGTTTTCTCCTTTTATATGTGTGAGTTGTATATATATATATGTATACACACACATTGTGCTACTTCCCAGTGCGGTCGACAAGCCTTTAAATAAGCCGTAGTAAGTATGCATATTTATAGTAAAGTCTTAAAGACAATATAATTTAATTATACGATATCTTATACATTCTAAAAGAACAATAAATAATGATATATTTCTTTCTAGGTACATATTTCCAAATACATAACTATCCTCGATTAAAAATTATCAATTTAATTTTTATCTATTATATGTGTACATATCTTTATAGTAACAAGAGATATAATATAGATTATTAATATAACATACAAAAGAAATAATATTATGGAAATGGAAGTAAACCTGAATATACATAGTATATTAAACTATTTATCATTGCAATAAACTGTCAAAGTCTTATATTCGTAATAAATTATAGATTATTGTAATAAAAAATCATCCTTTGTAACATCGTTACTAATTATGTATTGCTGCGTGATTCCCTGAAAGTAATATTCACCGTTAAATTAAACTGCTGTATAAGAAAGAAAAGTGGCAATCTGCTTGTCACTTAAATATCGTATAAAACATAAGTTACAATATATGCGTGAAATTGTATAATTGTACAAATTATTTACATATCTACAAACGTTCAGTAAATCTTGTAGTTAACAGATAGAATGGACATAATCAACAATTTAACCGATCGGTTAGTAGGAACGTATGAACTGTAGTAAATATCAAACGCTGCAGGTAATACTTCCACGTATATCCTGTTAGCCGCGGATTGGAAAGACACAATTTTGAGGAAGAGCCGCGCGGGCCTTAAGCACCTCTGTGACGTAGCTGTACTTTATTGGGCCACACAGCTTCTTTTCATTGTTTATTGACTCATTGACCCAACATGGTCAGAAATTTCGGTCAGTCCATGGCCACAATGTATCTTTAGCGGCAATAGATATCTTACCGCTTTGAAATCTTACTTGATAATGTAGTGTGCCAATGTTCTAGGCTTACCTATACAAAGCAGGTGCAATCACGGGACAGTGACACCGTTTTTCCCCAAAATTGAAATTAACAATGCGTTTCTTATACCTGCGTATATATAAATAAATAAAACTCTTGATAAATCTTAATCGTTTCTTGGTTATACTTCACGATCATATAAAGCAATGTTACTTTCCTATATTTTTTCATGAATGGATCAAATCTTATTACGCTTTCCCCTAAAATTAACATATGCTTCGGAACAATGGTGGGGGATTTGTCTTCGACATAGTTGAAGCTCACGATATGTAGGACATGCGTGTAAGAACATATACACACTCATACACACTTAACATTTACACTAGCGCTTCTATCAGTGGCATCATGAAATTACTGTTGACTGCATGCGTTCCTGTTGAAAAAATTCCTCACGGGCGAAAGTCAAGGTATGACGGAATATCGTAACAGCATATCAGCTAGTACAGGTTACAATAACTGCATGATATCCTGATATTAGGAGGGGCTTTGTGAGACAACCCGCGCGAAACTCTTTTCAACGTAGAGAGAAAGGTAGCTTCCTGAATCTATATGTTTCTCGGATAATTCAGTGCTTGCATGCGGGATGTGAGCACGCACCACGTGCTTTTCACAGAACACACTGAAACAGTCAAACAATGGAAGATATTCACAATAAAATTCTTCTTTTTCTATTAAAAAATCCTATAAACGTGTAAAGACAACATATGTTATATGGTTTAACGAATTTATATTCTAAATATTAATAGCCTTTAAATCTGTATAAAACAAAAAACGTGTAATTTAATATTATAATCTATTTAATTCATGACAAACACAAATAAATTTATCACAAGTAATATTAATTCTTTAAAAAGCAACATATTTTCTATATTTTACATTTTATCATTAATACCAATTTTATATTAATAATAAAATGATTTAACATAAGAAAATAACCGAATGTATTGTGTACAGAATCAATAAATGTAACGAAGACTCCGTGGCGCAAGGGTAGCGCGTCTGACTCCAGATCAGAAGGTTGCGTGTTCGAATCACGTCGGGGTCAAAAAGTCCATTTTTGTTCTCAAGTATTTTAATCATTACAGTTTTCAATCATTTATTTCATTTTATTTTAATCATTTCAATTTTAATGAACAATATCTAGGAAATTCTATGTTTAATTCAAATTTTCTTATACAAAATTTTTATTGTCAAATTTAATTTTTATTTTGCATATCTTTCTCATAATTATAAAATTGTTTAGTTGTTCTATATGTAATCTATAGATAATTCTATATGTAAAATCTTACAAACTGCAATCAAAGGTCATATAGAATACAAAAATTAGAGTACTAGATAAATGAAAATTAGAAGTTCAAGGTTTTTAACTACTAATTAAACTGCATTAAAAAAGAGTAGTATCTTTCTTGCAACTGTAATCTTTAATATAATAATAACTCCAGTAACGATTAAATAAGAGTAATTTATATATAAATTAATAAAGTAAAGGAACCGACATTTATCGTAAATGTAACAATTGTTAATACGTCATTTGTGAATAATTGCTATTAAGTATATAAACAATATATTCCATAAATCAGCATTAGATCAGTTGTAATCTTTTTCTTTAAATTTAGGATTAACATTGTAATTTTCGATCCCAAATCTTGTCTTTTGTAATAAAAGCAAATTTAAACGGAGCAGTCGTGGCCGAGTGGTTAAGGCGTCTGACTAGAAATCAGATTCCCTCTGGGAGCGTAGGTTCGAGTCCTACCGACTGCGGTTATTAAACAAATAAATGTTTTCATTTTTGTTAAATGAAAATACAATATTAATTGAAAATAATAAAAATACTACTTTGGTAAATATAAGTTACATTTTTACCACTCTGAACAGCATTGTAATATACTTTTGTTCTATCTTCTATTGTATATTTATATTATAATTTCATTATACTTTTGTATTGAAATAAGAAATATAATTATTAAAAAATAATGTAAGAAATGTGAGAAATGAATAGTAAATGCTACCTATAATATTTATAATAGAAAAATACAAACAACGGCGCCGTGGCTTAGTTGGTTAAAGCGCCTGTCTAGTAAACAGGAGATCGGGGGTTCGAATCCCCCCGGGGCCTTTTTTTATAGGTGATTTAATTTTTCTTTTAAACTTTAATAAAGTTATTAAACAATAGTACAATTACATAATATATCGATCCTACCTTTAAAATAAATAAATTCAAAATGCAAAGAATGAAGACAAATATTTAGATACATTACAATATTTGAAATCAATTTATTAAATAACACTAACATTCAAGAAAGTACATATTCGCACTAAATTAATATAAATAAATAAATAAAAAATAGTAGTACAAAATATGAAATTTAAGATCATACAATATTTTTATATATTTTAGAAATCAAATTTATAACCATTTCCAGAAACTTTTACTCGCGCTACAGACGGTGCTGATGAATAAGCAATTCCTAATAAATCTTGAGATTGCTGTTGTTGTTGCTGTTGTTGATCTTGTTGCAAGTGAGTCTGTTCAGCCACCTATAGACGATTACTATTAAATAGAAATCGCAATTGAATTTAATATAACATGCAATTCGGTGTATTTGATACATGATGTTTTATATATTATTCTTACTTGTGCTTGTGTAGTTTGAATATGTTCTTGAGACTGTGCTTGTGCTTGTCGCAAAGCAAGTAATTGCGCTAATTGTGCTTGATACGTATTAACTGTAGGATAGCCATGCAACTGAGGTTGTTGAATTTGTTGTAATTGTTGATAATAAGCTAGTACATTAGCTGGATCGACAGAAGCTTGATAAGGTAATGGTGCAGATGCAGAAGACACAAATGTAGGTGCAACTGGTGCATTTGCATAACCATGTGCGACATGACCAACCGGAAATACACCTAATGTAATAAATACATATCGACTGTAACTACTTTGGAAAAGAATCATATATTCTAAATATGCTACCAACCTAAACCAGGATTTCTATAAGCAAGTGCATTAGCAACATTTGGTAGAACTCTTTGCGCTAAATGTGGATTTCCTACACTGGAACTAAACGATTGGTGAGAGCTAGGGCCACTGAAAGCGAAGGCTGTTTGCGTTAAACCTGGTCTAATAAAACTGAAAGACGCGTGCTGATCAGAAGTGCCAAGTACATTTGTCGGTTTTACACCTTGAATCGGTGGTTCGGCAAGTACCGAAAGGACCAACATACAAAAAAATGTTATATATTTCTGAAAATAATGGCTTTCATTAAAATAGGTAATGATAATAATAAAGTAGTGACACTTACCAACATTTTGTACTTTTGTAAAAACTTTGAAAGTTTCTCACTAAAACAAACGACAGTATTATCACCGACGAAAATCAACACACTATTCTGACGCTAAGATACTCTGTGGGGAGTTATATATCACGGAAGCAGCCAGGTTAATACGTGAGTAGCATTGCATCGACACATTTTCAGTACATATAATCACACTTTCTCCGAGGTACCAAGTAGCACAATTCTTGAATAACGATCATTCGATATAGTTTCCCTTTTATAGATCATTTCAATGTCACGAAGTATACAATAATTCAACTTTTAAAAAATAAAAAAGGTAAATAAAAGGATTTCATTAAGTTCTTATAATTTTCATTAGAAACCAAGATACTGTTAATCAATTATCGTACATAAAATTTTAATGAGAAATATATACAAGATTTCAGTAAAATATTATTAAAATGGATATATACAATGCATTAAAATATTTCTGTTTGATTCGTATATAATCATAATATTACCGATGAAAGTTGCTTTCGTCAAGTTTAATACGAAGACGAGTTATTAATTGTAATCAGTTAACCGTTCATAGAATATTAAATAGATTATTTCACTAGCAATGTTTCGATTTATTTATGTATCGCACACATTCGGAAGCATTTTTAAATTTTTAATTATAAAACATTTTTTTATTTTTTATCTTTAAGTTTGATATTTCATATAATAAAATTTTGTTCTAAATTTGTATATAAATATTGCATGCTATATACAATATCTGATATAAAGGCCGCAATGCAATGACACAATTGTCTACTTTACATTTTAATTTCAATATATTTATACATATTATAGTTGTAAGATTTTTATTATTATGAATATTATAAAATTTTTAAAGTTAATATTAATGTTTCCCTTGAACAGCCAGTATTGTGCATACCTTAGTGTAGGTACAATTCTCAGAAAATGTCATGTTTAAAATAAATTTGTTAAATCATCCAATGATTTTAGTATTGATAAATCAACTGTGATATAAACGACATAAATTTGTGCGAAGTGACGAGAAATATTCCCTTTCATGATATTATTTTACATGCTAGAGAAGTATGATTGATAAAACATACCCATAGCGGTAGTTGCAAACAATGCAAAACAACTCCACCATATTGCTAAACCTAATAATCCTCTATACACATCCACGGTGAATATCTGTTAAATAAGAAACATAATATAATATTTTTTTAGATTATGCATACCTAATTTTTAGTAAACATTAAACAGAAATGTGATGATTACATTGCAATCATTACCTGTTTTAAAGAACTTAAAGCAAGTTGGAAATCTTGCGCCGTTTGCACAACAGTTTTTTCGTTATTATCTCCATTCATCACACTTAATACGGATTTTGGTGGTTCATCGGCTGGACATTCTTCGAGTAACGATCCTTGTAGAAATCCTTCCCACGTATATCCACCTAATGGGTAAAAGTAATTACGAGATAATATTCACAATTAATAAAACAGTCTATCAATATTTGTATTACCTAATGTTTTATACATAAATGTAAAAAATAAACATATAATTATCGGAATAATAAACTGTAAAGCCACAACACACAAATAGTAGAACACCCCAGCAATCTGAAACAAATTATGAGAAAAGTCTTTATTGTATTATGTGGTTAATTATACTTCTTTTTACCAATTATTTTTAATACCTTTTTTTGTAAATCTACGTTTGTAATTCTACCAGCTTCTTTCTTTTGATTCTCTAATCTTTGTGTGGCTAAATTAAGATATGATTGTAAGTACATTGGCATTAATAAAAATTTTAATAAAACTGCAACAATAATTGCAATTAATCTCATACTCTCAAAGCTTGAAGTTGTCATCCTGTAAAAATGTATCTATAAAAAGAAACTTGGATGTATAAGCATATTAAAGCAATTATTATTTTCTAACTTACAATGGTCCATTCATACCACTAAATATTCGCATTGTAAGATAATCTCTGCTTATAGGCTTAATCCACAAGCTTACTAATAAAAGTGGAGAAGCATAACTGATGTTTGCTATTAATAATAATAACTTTTGATCTTTATAATACCTGAAATATATAATTTTTATTAAATTCTATCAAAAATTAAAAAATTTATCTAATCTTATTACCTTAATGCATCCCAATGCATTTTTGATACTCTCAATCCAGGAAAAGTGAACAAAGAACCAAGTAAACCACACCATAAAGCAAGGAAGAATTTCACTACAATTTTTGATGCCGGTCCTCTATAAAAGAAAAATTATTTCATTATCTTTTATTATTATTCATTATTAGAATGAAACAAAAATATGATGAATACTTATTATTTTTTGTACTGATTTTTGTATTAATTTAATAAACTTACGCAGAAGAAAGACCTTGATTGTCTAAAAAAAGAGATGCACTATGGTTGAAACTTGCATAAGCTTTATCCAATCCAATTTCAAGATTATTCTCATCAACAATAAGAATTATCATAGCTATGAGAAGATAAGCAAATCCAGTTACAATACATGTAGACCTTTCACCTATACTCTCCTCTCCTTTAAAATATTGCACCCAAAGAGAAAGCAGCACTTTGCTAAACATTAATTTAGGAAAATAAGAAAAATATGTTTTGAAGAGAACAATGTAATTTTACAATAATATAAGTCCAACCATAAAAAGGATACAATGCAAAACCCAAAACTAATGAGCACCAAAGCATACTTAGATTAATCTCATCTTTAATTGGATATAAATAATTATATACCTGTTAAATGGCAAAGAAATACAACTACAAGGTGTTATAAAATTGTAAATATAAAAAAGCTATAATTACCAACCTCTGTCATGATATAAACTGCAGTAGCATAGATAGAAAAATCCAATAACCATTGGTACTCTGTATAATATTTTAAATGTACTACATCTAATGTAGTTACCTTAGTACTCTCAAGCGTAATATCCAAATTTCTAGGAACATGAAAAACATCTCTAACCTTCCCATTTTCTGTGTGTTTGCCTTTCTTGGATTTCTCTTTAGGCAAACCAGCAAGAATTCTAAGTTGCTGATCAGTTGGATACAAGTAACCTGTTAACCTGTTAAATAATCATAATATTTTTCATTAATTCTTAATTTTATATAATCATATTCTTATTATTAAAACAAATACCCAGTAGAACATAAGATCCATCTTGCCAAAGAAAAATGTGGAGTTAATTTTTGAATAATACTGACCATAATGAGAGTAATAACTAACTGAGCTCCTAAAAGAGCCTAAAACATTTAATTATTTACTTAGAGTAATACTAAATATTTATGTAACATTCTTAAATATTATATATAATGGTATATATAAATTACCATGACTGAATTAATAAAAAATTAAAAATAAAAGTCGAGACACCGATTTCACAAAAGTATTTCTTCCATCACTAAAATAGTAATTTATTGATAAATTGTTAATTAATGCTGAAACACACAGCAATGAATTAACTTGTATTTAACACCGTTAACATGTGTTCGACCATTTTAAATGGCACACAATGAAATAGCTCATTTTATAAATAGTTGTAACCCCACAAAACCGAAAACATCGTAACCCTTTGCATGGGATATGAGGTTATTTCCAGTTTTACCTATTCTATCTATAGGAAGGGTATGCTCAACGAAAGTAAGAACATCTGGCGGAGAAGCATCGAAATATATTGATGTTACCAAATCGTTCGGCACTGAATTGAACTTATGCAATTACTAATACCCGCAGGTGAATACGAATTAGTTACAACGGAAATGCTGGTTTTATGATAACATAAAATAGAAAATGAATAATCAGGAATGAAGAAATACTTAATAGGACTGTGACGTATAAACTAACATAATAAATCTGTCAGGTTATATATATCTATATTTAACTGAAAAAAACAACTTAATGTTAGTTAAATGACTAATTTCGTACATTCTTTCATAAATCTTGATTTTTTTGGCACGTATAAATCCGATTGGTAAATCCTGAATGTTTAATCTAATGCATTTCTACTAATCGATATCATTATATTAATACGAAACAAATAATATCATTAATTATCAATCTTATGTATATGCTTTCAGGATCTGATGCGATCTCACTTTACGGGATTTCCATTCAATAGATTACGTAATACCGTAATTATAAGCAGACGTTCTTACATTGAATTTATTATTTACATATCTACAAAATAAATTATGTGGTACAATTTGCATAAAAACTTTATCAAAATAATCATATAAATTCACCATGAAACCTTTTGTATAATCTTCATATCGATTTCAAACTTTTGAATCGATCGGTAAATTGCCATTTTTTGTTTAGAAAAAAATACTCATTACATTATGTACAATATACTGTACAAATGATGTGTGAAATAACTGTCTTTAATAATGTGTTTTCTAGGCAACACAAGCAATTTAATATATTTAAAGGTGTATCAAACGTAAATCATTCTTTTGAGTAAAAATGGGCGCGAACCTTTTATTTAGAGAAACGAAAGAAGCGGAGGAAGCGCCGATATAAAAACAACGGACTCATCGGTTTACGCGATCAAATGTGAACAAGTGTTTGCTGAGTGCAGACAGCGTGAAAGATTCGTAAGTGTTCGCATACATGTACATACACATTTATAATCCTTATAGATTTTTATCTAATGAAAAAAGGAAAAGGAACAGAAATGTCGGGTGCACATGATTAATACAATATTTGAAATTAAGTAAAAATGTTTATGAATTTATACTTATAAACATAACAATATAGATATTTCATATGTTGAAGTTTGTAGAACTTTAAAAAAGGTTTTACATTTAGAAAAATTCTCTAGAGAAAAGATCATACTGCTCACATGTAGTTACTTACGCATGTTGCATCAAAACCCGCCACATTCGTAAATATTGCACAGATCATAATGGTCCATTGCAGTTTTACGCAATTATTTAAACAATTTCCAACAAAAGAAAAATTAAAAACATACTATAACAATATTTATAGTACATGTTTAATTTATGTAATATAATACAATTTTTTAAGTATTAGATATTTTTACGAATGTACAACTGATCTTTTAATCACCTCGAATGTATTCTAAAGAAAATTCTATTGTTCTGAATGACATTTCAAACCATTTATAACTATGCTTTGTATCTTAGGCATTCAATAGGCCTTTAGTTCTTGAACACATCAACTATACTACTCTTTCCAAAACAATTTGTTTTATTATACTAATTATAATATACTATACTATATAATGTATAATATTTTATTATGAACAAGAAACTAACAATAACCAAATCACATAATAAAATATTTAGGGAACATTAAAATTAGGTAGGCACTGAATATAGTGCAATAATTTTGAGTGGTGTATCATTTTGTATTTACTATTAATGTGTGACTAATCACAAACTTCAAACAAAGATCGCTCCATATAAGACAATCATTCGCAACATAGTTTATACACTTCCTAAAACGCATTACTCGAAATAAATGATTAAATTGAACAAAAAATTTGGCCGCAAAGGTTATATTAAATTAATAGTTATAATAAATCCCATACATCATTTTTTTTATTAAATCTTACAATGTTCAATCGTTAAAAACTAAAAGGAAAACAAATACGTTTTCGTTGCAGGAGTCAGCAAGCAAAAATAACAACGATGACGCCAATTTTTGCGATTTCTGTTCTTTTATTTGCATTGGTATGTTCCTGTCACGCGCAAGTTAATAGGCCGGATTACAGATATTGTCAAAATAATTCAGAATGTCAACCAGATCATTGTTGTACTATAGGTATTTATTGTATTTTAGTAAACTAAAAAATAATTCAATTTGCAAAAAAGAATATTAATGACTAGTACAATTGTAGGACCACTAAGGTATAGTATACCACAATGTAAATCTATGCAAAAAGAAGGAGAGATTTGTAGACCAGGTAATGTTTCAACGCTCAACGTAACGGTTGGATATCCGGATGGTACTGAACTGAAATTAGAAGACGTCCATTATATTTTTTGTCCTTGCGTCGAGGGACTATTATGCGATGATAAAGAAGGTGTTTGTAAAGAAATAGACTAAAAACGTGATATAAATCGACTATTCAGTAAACATAACAAAGGAAACGATTAATAAGATCTAAAAAGAAAAATCGTCCACTATGAAGAATAACTAAGTACATAGAATGATTATAAGGAACAATCATAATAAACAATTAAGGCATAAAAAAACCGGCACATAGATTGTGATAAATTGTATAATTAAATTATATACCAAAAGATGTAATTATTTTTAAATTCATTCTTCAGTGCATGTACAATTTCAAATAATTTACATTATATTGACTCTTAAATGTTTAGCTTTAATTATTAAATCGAAAATTTTAATTATTTTAAGTTTTTTAATGTAAAAGAGTTGAATAAAAACAATAAATCAAATTATAAAATGTCGTTTTATTTTATTTTATATATTATTTTAATTATAATTTATATATATGCTTGAATATAAAATCTTAATCGATGGTAATACTATTTGATATTTAATTTTATTTGTAGAGTTTCCCATCTTTGTTACACTAAACTAGTGATAAAGATTTTTCAGTGTTGCTTTCTTTGTTGCATTTAATAATTTATTGTAATGTTTCGTCATTTTATATCACTGTAAATAAAAGAAAATATCAAAAAGAAGAAAAGTAGTGTATTTTACGGTATGGACAGTCAAGTATGTGGAGATGGTAGATTATTAGACTTAATTGATGAAATTTGGCATAAAGAACGTTTGCCTATTGACGATATTTTAGTACCAGTAGCAGAATTACCTGATCCTGAAAGTGACAATGGTGATTCTCATATGACACTGAAAGAATTAGAACAAAAGTGGAATAATCTAGCTTTAAGAACTCTCAGTGAAAACCACTTACATTCACCAACACCATCTCATAATTAAATAGGTAACATCTCGTTACCTATAAGGCTTGAACATAACCAATACATTAATCATTTATTTTAATTATTTTTTCGTATATTGTATTCGTGTTTCTATTTATAGATTTAAAAATGGAATTTCCAAACCTTGGGGAAAGATGTTCAATAAAAGATTGCAAACAATTAGATTTTTTACCATTTGAATGCAATCATTGCCATGACTTATTTTGCAAAGAACATTTTCATATTGCTTCTCATAAGTGTTTAGGTTTTAAATATAAAATCTCATATACTAAAAAAAAAGCTCCAAATTATACATGTTCAGATGAATCTTGTAAAGAAACTTCACCTATTGAAATGCAATGCATTAAATGTAAAAAACATTTTTGTCTACAACATAGATATCATGGATGTTTAGAATATAGTAATGAAGAAAAAACGACAAAATTAAAAAAATGGCAAATACCTAAAAAACAGTTTGCTGAAGCAAAAGCTATAGTGGATCAGGAAATTTCAGATACTTTAAAGAAATCCAAAAATACTGCAATGGCTAATAAAGTATGTTCTAATATTCAAAAAGTTAAAAAAAAGAATACTATTTATTGGTATATTATAATTGTTTATAATATTATTCAATTAGGTAAGGCTTATGCGTATAAAGGGTTCTGCTGTTGGTCCTAAGAATGTACCAATGAATGAACGTTGTTATTTTCTTGTATACCTCCCAGCTACAACATCTAATAAACATATAGGACCATCAAAAGGTATTTATGTGAACATGAATTGGCCAGTTGGAAAAGCTATAGATGCAATAGCTGATATATTAAAAATATCCAATAATAATAATGTAGCAGGGGCATGTAAACTACAACTATTTCATCATACAACTGGTGCATTAATATGTAATGAAATGGATATACCATTGACAAAATTATTTGAAAATTCTGAACTTATTGATGGACAAAGTGTTATTTTAGAATATTCTGATAGCTTATTTGTAGATATTTCTTTCTATAAATAAACAATTATAATAAGTGATAGTAGTTGTTTACTTTTTGGTCTATTAATTTTTTTAATATGATTTACAAGTAAATAATAATTTATTGGTAGTGGTAAGAACACAGTTTTAGAATAATATTTGTTTATTACAAACTAGATGGTTTTATATATCAAATTTACAATTACTCTTGATAAAAAGATACACAGATGTAATATGTATGTACTTAATAAACAAATCATTTATACCAGATTATTGTCAGATTTGTTTCAAATAAAATGATAATAATACTTTGACTTTGGCACTGGACGTTTTTTTCTTTTTTTTGAATTTACTTGAATTACTCTATCATTGAACAATAAAAGACTCAACATTACTGATTCAAAAGTAAGTATACACTTACTAATAGTTCTATAATATGGTTATATAAATGTTAAAAAAGATGAATAGATAGCAAAAGAGACATTAACTTGTATTTTCAACCATGTGCGTGTTTTAACTGTATCATTATTTTATTACATTTTGGCGAATTGAATAGATCTTGATATAAAAAACATAAAGACTTTACATAGCAACACACATAGTGAAATATTTCAACAAATAATTATGTAAATATATCTATAAGAAAACATTAATATAAAAGATTACGAATCTCTTATGAACCGTATCTACTTCTTAAACTATACAAGTCTTTTATAGGACATTTAACCTTTAGATTGCTGACCAATTGACAGCATCAAGGGCGGCTAACCCTAGGTCATTTATCACCTATGTGACTATATATTTCAGAAATAGTTTCTTTATCAAGATTGTATGTTATTATATCATTAACAAATTGTAAATGAAAGTAGCAATAAAAGATTACTTGAAAAAAGAAAATAAATAGAAAAAAAATCAATTACTTTTATTCATTATTTGCATCATTAACACATAAAATATTATGATTTATCTTAGAATGAATTGTACAAATATATCTATTACTGATTTTACATTTGATTGTAAACTTGTTATCATTATCAATACAGATGTAACATTTCGAATAATTACAAAATTTTCGTACACACACTAATCACTTTTTCTTGATAATGCAATATATTTCTAAATGGAATTTTACTTCTTGGTATTATAGTAAATATTGCTGCAAATTGCATTATACCATAAATAACTGATATTATTGAACGTGTGTCCTAAGACTCAGGCGGAAGAACATATTAAAACATAAATAATAGGAGAATATATCCTGAAAAATATAGTACTATCTATAATACAAATGACTATTTAATTGTGCATACACATGTAATTAGAGATGGATCAAAAATGATCTAAGGTAAGCCGCTTGAGAATTAAAGGTTTGACGATTTCTTATAATACAATTACATATAATGTGCAAATAATGCTTCAAAATTTTTATGCAAAAATTACCAACATATGAAATTTAGTTTCATACAAACATATATTTTATAATAAATTATATATAAATGAAAGAATCAGTATTTATTATAAAATCGATTTCGTTTATTTTAAAATTTAATTAATTTTATACCTAATACAAATTTTTCTTTATATGTAAGTAATTTTTGCAACAAATTTTATATGTAACTGAATGTGTATACTGAATAATTTTCAATTTTAGATGTTCTACTTTCGCCTGAATTACTACAATTTAAATGTAATCAAGTTATAATTATGCAAGTTGTAAAAAATCTCAAAAAAGAGAAAAACATGGTTACATTACTTAACCATCTGTCTATAAAGATATAGAATAAACTAGTAATGAAGACAAAAAAAAAGTTATAAAAATAGAACAATATATAAAAGAAAGTAAAAGTTAGCCTTTGCTTAAATATACATGAAAATAATTTTTGAAGTAAAGAACAAGTCTGATCATGGAAAGAATACAGAGTATGTAAACAGAGATCGCAAAAAGAACAAGTAAAGTCATTCGAACATTTACATTTGTTTCATTATCTTGGCCTCTTGTTCGGCCACTGGCCACCTGCTTACTAGGAGGGGAATGAATCTGATAGCGGTAGGTGGCCTGAAGTCAAGCTTAGGAATGCCAACGAGACTTTTGCAATTCAATTTGTCCTTCTAGTGTTTTAGCAAGATAAATGACAAATAGTTGGCTAAGAGCTATACCTAAAGCAATACCAGCTATTGTATATAAATTGCGTTCTGCCCAACTTCGTACAATTTCAATGCAACCGCTAGTCCATACTTTTTTGCCTGCTTCAGATACTGGTAACATTTGTACTGTATAGCCACACATTATATTCACAAGACCACCCTAGAAATTTAAATATTATTTTAAGTAGTATATTCTTGTTAATAAAATGTAATAGATACTTACTGATATGTCTGTAGCATTAATACAACATGAAAATGGTACACCACAATGTTCTACACTAGGACTGGAGCAATTAAAATATTCATTCTTTCCCCAATCTAAATATCCTTCTTGGCTTAAACCACAGCACCTAAACTGTTCATATAAATATTGATTGTTTTAATATTATTAATCATAATAATACACCTTAGTAAATATTTCTTTAAAAAATTTCTTACTTCTTTTTGGCCAAAATCAATAAAATTTTGTAGATCAGGGTCTTCTCTATAGGTTTGTATAATTTTATCTGTGAATGATTCTTCCAATAATGATTGCAATGTATGTGGAAATACAAAACCAACAATTGCTATACCCATTTCAAGCAAAAAGAATACCAGTAGACATAGTGAATACTACAATAAATAAATTATATCATTTGTTAATAAACTATTAAATATAATATTTCAATATAATTTGATAGTACTAACAAACTTTAGAAGACAAGTATTTTCACGTAATGCTCCAACACATCCTGCAAAACTAACAACAAAAACTACTCCTCCTGCAATAACCATTACAAGTGAAATATTGAGAACTACATCATATACATTCTCTATTCTAACAGAACCGGTTGCTTGCCATTTATCCACAAATGCATATAAACCTACTCCAATTAGAAGTACTCCAAACAGCTGCACAATAAAATAAAATATTTTAAATTTTATTCTTCTCATTCATACATAATAAGTACATGCAATACAATTTTTTATTTAATTGTTTATATATCCATTTATTAATTATGACCATAATAAAGTAATCAATTGTATGAAACATACAGAACATTTACTTACCCAGAAAACAAAATTGAGCATAAATATCATGTATTTCACACAAGAACTAACATAAGTAAAATTATTTGTTCGCCTCCGATTATTCATCATTGTAGAGTAGAACCAGTTTTAAGAGATATTAATTGGTATATACAAGTGATTCGCACTTTCAGTTATATATACAAATTATATCGTTTGCATTACTTATTTCATAATCTCACATACATAGCGCATATTTGCTATCTTTTTATTTAATCATTCACCAGCTATATTCGATTGTTCATGAATCAAAGCAAAAATATAATGCACCATACTTTGACAGCTTACTTTGCATCCGCCATTACACTTCTGTTTCTCATATTCCTCGAATTCATGTTTGAAATCAGCTGTCCACTCATTCCATGTTTCAGGGGAATAGGTGGAATACGTATGTATATAAACCAACAAACAAAAAATTCTAAACGAAGAAATTTTTAGTACTTGACTTGTTTAAAATTTTTTATATTTTTACGTGTACATATTAAAAAAAAAAAGATAAAGTTCTTTTTAAAAAAAAATGACATCAGTGCAAGACAGTAAGTTTACTTATTTATTTATTTACTGATTATAGTTCACG
This sequence comes from Eufriesea mexicana, assembly GCF_001483705.2. NCBI lineage: Eukaryota > Metazoa > Arthropoda > Insecta > Hymenoptera > Apidae > Eufriesea > Eufriesea mexicana. The sequence continues at coordinate 218,489 of NW_016915967.1, read as the reverse complement.
ATTTGGAGGTTAACAGAGTTATCAAATATTAACATATAGGTTTTAAACTTAAATAATTATAGATTACAGCAGTATTACATTATAAATATTTAATTATTTTAGTAATTACTGTGATATATTGCTATTCAGTCTTTTATGCTTATGTAAAAAAATAAATCCTCATTTCTTAACCTATACAATGTAAACAACAAATTAACAACAACAAAATATTAATATTACACATACTTATCTTAAAACAATATTAAAAGTAAACACTGTACATAATATACATTTATCAATCAATATAATATTTATTTACAGGATTAAAATTAAAAAGATCATATGACAATTGGAGTACTCGTGAACAATTATGTTTGGCTTCTAGTGTATTAAAGTCAGGAGATCAAAATTGGATGAGTGTATCACGCTCATTAAAAGTATTTGTTGAAAAAGAAACATTAAGACCCCCTGATTGGTTTTCTCAGAAATCTTGTGCTATTCAATATGCACATTTATTAGAAAATGCAGATGCACCCAAAAGAAAAAAACGGGAAAGTGGTGAAACCACAGGCGAATCAATTGTTAGGAGATTAACACAAGAAAGGATAACTGAACTAGGTCAAATATTATCTTTTCAAAGAGATGAATATCAACAGCTTAAAGCTGAAATAAATATGTTAAAATCTGGATTGCTAACAGAAGAGAAATTACAGAAGATGTGGCTTGCAATTGAGCAAGAAGAACGGGAACAAGAACAAAAAGCAAGAGCACATTCTGCATGGTTAGCAAAACGTCAACAGAAGCAAGAATCGAATTCACCACAAACAGTCTCCACCGTAAGTCAACGTAAATCTACTGAAAATTTAGTGGAAATTCAAGAATCAGTAGAAACTCTAGATGAAGATGAAAAGAAAACTAGAGGAGGAAGGTCACCACTATTAACAAGTTTATTAAAATCACCAAGTCCAACAACACAAATTCAAACCTCAACCACTACAGCTCAAGTAAGCTCTCCTACAATCACAAGCCTACTTGGTTCCAGTCCAAAAGTACCAAATTCTCAATTGACACAAAATGTATCACCACTGTATCAGTTGGTTACCTCTGCAATTTCAAATATACAATCAGAAAAACCATCAGTTGGTGCACCAACTTTATCTATGCTATTAGAAATGCCTGCCAATGCACAAAGGGGTCCTCTACCGAATTTACAACCAACTCCAACTATTGTATCTCAACAAAATGTGCCTACTGAAGTTCATAATCTTCAACCTCAGCCTGTACATCAAGTAACAGTTCAAAATGAAACACCTGTACCTACTCAATCTCTTACAATTAATACTCAAAATATTGCACCTACAGAAAGTATGGTACAGATTATAGATCACATAGATGATGTAATACGTAAAGATATAATGACAGATGTAATAGATAAAGATGAAATTAATGAAATTATTGGAGATATAGAAGAGTTAATAAAGGAAGAAATTACTGGTAGTCCACAAACTTTAGATACAACTACATCAACGATTAATACCCTTACTGTACCCCAAATTCAAGAAGTACCAGTAGTAACAGAACGACCAGAACCAAGAGATGTAGATGAAGTTGCATCACTTTCTAATTCACCAGAAAGTGAAATGGCTATTGAAGAAATTGATTCAAGCACATCAAATATTGCAGAAATTATTGGAACAGTTGCTATTGAACCACCAGAACCAAAAGTCATTGAAGTCACTGAAGTATCTGAAAACATAACAAATGTATCAGAAGAAATAAAATCTGAAGAAAATACATGTGATGGAAGGGTAACATTAAATGAAGAGCTTGTTCCTGAATTAGATACTCAGGATGGCGAAAATAGTAAAGATATTCCATTAGAAGAAAAACAAATGGTTGATGAATTTGATACTATGGATTCTACCTCAAATGTAGAAGCTGAAGAAAATGACTCAAAAATACCTACAAAAGAGTTAATTGATGAAATAGCAGAAGACGAAATTGAAGAAGTAGAAGAAGAAACTGAAATAGTTGTACCAGGAATTAAAGAATCACCTACTAATAAATTGCAAAGAGTGTCCTCTGAAGAATTAGAAAATAAAGGTAATATGGAATTGGATCAATTAGAAATGCATCTTGCTAAAATTACAGGTGAACAGCAAGATGTGCCATCAGCAGAAGTTGTTAGTGTTTCATCTGAAGTAACAAATGATCTTCCTAGCACTGAAGATACAGAAAAATCTCAAGATATTAGTTTAATTTTAGAAGATGATGAAAGTAGTTTAGACGATAAAAAGAAAATAACAGAAGAACAAATCATAGAAAATACAATTGAAAGTACAGAATCTATTGAATCGTTTAAGGAAGAATCTATAATTGTAGTAAAAAAGAAAACTATCATAGATGTATGTGAAGAGTCTCCAGAAAAGTCTCAAGAGGAACAAACAGAGGAAGCTTTAGAAATATATGCAGATGAATTTAAGAAAGAAGATACAAAAGATTCTTCAGAAGATACAACAAGCTCTATTTTACAAGATATAGAAATTAAAGAAGAAGAAATAGAAGAAACAGCAATTGTAGAAGATTCAACTCAATTAATATCTCCAGAAGAAATAGAAAGTTCAAAAACAGAATCTGTAGACCCTATTAAATCTGAATCTGATATTTCTACTCTTAAAAAAGAAGAAAATACATATGAAGATTCGAAAATGGAAGAAGAAACAAAAATCCAATTAGAAAATTCTCTAATATCAGAAGTGAAAAAAGAAGTTCAAATAAAAGAAGAGAAAGAAGAAAAAAAAGGTATAGATAATGAACAAAATGTAAAAAAAGAACAAGAATCTATAGTAAGTGCTGGTGAAGATACTGTTGAATTAGATGAAGAAGAATCATCATTAAGCAAGTTAAGTGGAGGACGTGCTATGAAAACATATTCAAAGAAACAAAATGTTTCTATTGACAGTGAACCTGAAAATGAAGGAACTGGAGAAGGTGCAGATTATAGAGCATGGAAAAAAGCAGTCATGCTTGTTTATAATCGACTTGCTACACATAAGTATGCATCTGTATTTTTGAGACCTATTACAGAAGATCAAGCACCTGGATACCATTCAGTCATCTTTAGACCTATGGATTTATCCACTATTAAAAAAAATATAGATAATGGTACAATTAGATCTACGATGCATTTTCAACGTGATGTTATGTTAATGTTTCAAAATGCCATTATGTATAATAAACATGATACATTTATTTATAAAATGGCTGTTTCAATGCAAGAAGAATGTTTACAACATATGCAGGTAAAAATATAAATATGATATTTCTTTTGCATTTAATAATTTTTAAAAAATGTTATATTATTTAATTTTGTTTAGATACTGGTGCAAGTTACAGGAGAGGGAACACTTAGGAGAGAAACAAGAACTGCAGCAAGTAGTAGTAGTGAAGCTAGTGAAAGTAGTATAAAAAGAAAACGAAGTCACATTACCCCAAGTCCACATGATACTGATAGTCCTCGTTCAAAAAAACGTAGAAAATCAGAAAATGATTAGGGTATTTTTCTATTTATATGTATACATATGTGTGATGTGATATACATTAAAGTTCTAAAGAACTTTATTGAAAAATTTGAAAGAAAGAACGAATCTGTTGGTATTAAGGGGCATTGTTGGACATGCAAGATGTTTAAAATGTACTGAAAAACATACAGTGACTCGAAATTTTATCTCATTATTTTCAAATGACAGTAAAAGATACAAAAGTAAATTTTATATTAATAATCACAAAATTATTATCACTCATCTTTCCTTTTCTCATTATTATGAGAATATACTATACATGTAATGTACAAAAAGAAAAATAATTATTTGTAATATATGATTTAAACAAAAATTTGACATTTTTGTTTTAAGAAAAATATAATAAAAACATTTTATAAAATATAACTTGTTTTCTAAAAATGTTACATAAAAAATGTACTAAATAAATATTTCAAATTATAGCTTATAGGATAATGCAATTTGTTCTATCATAATAAAAAAAAGCCTACCATTTATTCTCAATGACTCTTAAAACATTTATATTTTAAATACATAAAATACAAAAAAATCATTAGTATGGTCAACCCTATGTAGAAAATTTAAATTTTATAATTATTTAACTTATCAAAATTTAAGTAAAGTTTATAATGGGTTATTATGCTAGTGGCGATACACGAAAAATGATACAAACTTCTGAAGATGATGAAGGTTATGAAAATCAATCATCTTGTACTACAATATCTGTTGAAGTATTAAATCAATTAAATTTCACAAATAAGCAATACTTTACATTTGGAAACCCTCGAGATATTGTAAGTTATTATGGTTAAAAATAAATACTTTTATTTAAATATACTTATTAAATATGCTTGTTTAAGTCACCGGCACTAGTACCACCAATATCCGATGACACTGATCAACCTTTTTGGGCTGAAGATGAATTAAGTAGTTCAGAATCAAAACAGCAATTAAATAATAAACGGAAACGTCGGCGTAGTTTGTCTTATCGTAATCGCATTGCGGTACACAGAAGTCGTTCTTTACTTATTCGATCATCAAGTTCCAGTTTAGATTCACTATCTGAAAAAATTTCGTCTAGAGGTATTTTTTTTATTAAAATAAACAATATTTTTTATTGAAACATTTAATACAAACATATAAAAGACAAGTTTGATATAATTATAATATAATTATCAAAGTTCTTAAACAGGAACAATTTTCAAATCGATTTAATATAGAACAACCTGGTCATATAAGATATAAAAATTTTAATCAAAAACAAACGCAAAAACATCATCCATTCCTAACGAATAAAAAGTCCCGTAAGTAAATTATAAAAAAATTATTATAATATTCAATAAATATTTGTTTTCTGTTATAAATCGAATACAGATTGTATATATAAACTAATTTTAAATATATAGACAAATAAGAAGCTGCAAAAATTATGAATTACTTTGTAATTAATCATTGTGGTAAAAATCAATATGAGGGACCTCATAAAATTCGAACCAGTAAGTTATTCAATTAAAATTAAAAATAAGTTTTTATTATACATATTCGAATTGAAGAAATATGCATTTTAATGATTACTTTGTGTTTAAGTTATTTTTATATATTAATATTGTTAAATACAGATAAATATTATCAGCCATATTGTATATTATATTGCGCATGTCTAATATTTAAAATTTTAATTTCGAATATATTTAATAAATTATACGATAACATATTTCTACTTTCAGAATCAACATTACATCCCATTTTTAGTTTAATTTTATTGGGGTTTTGTATGATTATTTTAATATTATCAGTATGGAATTTTAATATTATAATAAACCAAACAGTTAATACCCATATACTTTATTTAAGTTCAAGACATTCACCTTTACATACAGTCTCAAATAAATTCTTATCATTTGGACTTGATACATCATTACTTCGTGATATGAAAAGTCTTCCAATCAAAAATAGCAAATTTATAAATTTAGCTCGACATCTAGCACCCGCTTATGTTCGAATAGGCGGGACTTCTGCGGACTGTTTATATTTCAATCAGGTTTGTCTATTATATATTGTGAATAAATTGTATATATGTATATAATTATTTAATGTACAATTTATGTAAATTACATTACATAAATTATATGAATTAAATTACAGACAACACGAATAATTTTCGAAAAACAAATTAGTCCGATAGACGGCCAAGATATAAGTAATTTTACAATTAACGAAATAGATTTTGAAAATTTATATAACTTCACAGTAGAATCAAAATTGCGAATGATATTCGATTTAAATCTATTATTTAGAACTGTAAATGGTTCCTGGAATGATATTAATGCTAAAAATATAATTTCGTTCGCCAAAAATAAAAACATGAAATTGGACTGGCAACTAGGAAATGGTACAGCTACATCTCACTTTTCAATCCGTTTTTCTTTTAAATAAATTTAATGCATAATAATTATAAAATTTTAGAACCAAATTCCTTCCATCATGTATTTAATATAACTATTACTGCAACACAGGTTGCAGATGATTATTATCAATTGAGACAATTGTTAAATGATATAGGATATAACAGAAGCCTTCTTGTGGGTCCAGAAATAAATCATGTAGGAGTTATCAATGACAAAGGAGAGCAGTATGCAAAATCATTTTTAGAAAATGATAAAAATAGTATTAATTATTTTTCTTGGCATCAATATTACCTTAATGGGAGAGATGCTCAATTAACTGATTTTATAAATATTTCAACTTTTAATTATTTGCCAATGCAAATTAAATCTATGCAAGAAGTAATTCAGTCATCAGGAAGATCTATTTCTATGTGGTTATGTACGTAATTACATGTTCTCTAAATACAATTTCAATCTTTAAATATAATTTTGAATTTAAATACTGAAAATCAATTTTTATAGCAGAAACAAGTACAGCTTATGGTGGAGGTGCACCAAAACTATCAGATAGATTTGTGGCTGGATTTTTATGGCTTGATAAATTGGGATATGCTGCCAGTGTAGGATTAAATGTTGTTTCTAGGCAAACATTATTTGGTGGGAACTATGCTATGATTGGAGATGATCTTATGCCAAATCCTGACTGGTGGGTTAGTGTCATTTACAAGCAACTTGTTTCAGAAAAAGTTTTACAATTATCACCAATAAATATTGATTATATACGATTTTATGCACATTGTACTCCTGAGAATGCATGGATTAATGGAGTTTCAGCAATTACAATATTTGGGATTAATTTAAATAAAATCCCTATTTATATCTCTGTTAAAGAAATCCCTGTATTTCATAAAAATGCTAAAGTATTTTTATATGCACTTACTTCTGATAATCTACAGTCAAGGTATATAATAATTACTTTTCACAGAAATAAATTATTTTACATTTTATTTCATTTCAATTGTTTTTAGAACCATCAAAATAAATGGAGAAATATTGAAATTGCAATCTAATGGAAATTTACCACCATTTCGACCTATAATATTAGAATTATCACAATCAATTACTTTACCACCTTATTCCATGGTATTCATTGTAATACATGATACAAAGATTCCAGCATGTTATATGTAACTGAAATTAAATTTATATTGTATGTATTATATATATTATAAATTCATATTATAGTATCATAAAATGTATCTTTACAGTCATTATTAACTAAAGAAAAATTAATAAAGGAATGAAAGATTTATATGACTTTATAAGATATCATTTATACATAGGTATATGTGCGTATTTATATGTATTTGTATGAAACAACTATATTAACATTATTCGATATACCTTATTACAGTCGATATTGTTCTATTGTTGAAAGATATAGTAGCATATTTATCTAGTTACTTGCTAGTACATAGTATTATGTCTTCTGTTTATCATTGTAAAATAAAATTTTTTTACAAATTATACACCGCAAATACTACAGAAAGAAATACTATCATATACAAAAAATATACAATACTGAAAATAGTACAATGTTAGGTAAATGGAATGATTAAATTTATCATAATCTTAGAGCAAAATATTATTGCATCAAATTAATATCAATATTACAATTAAGTGTACTTAGAAAGTTTATGACATTAGAAATGTCCTAACGTATATTATACATGTATAAATTACCAATATGGAACTCAAAATCTATTTGACAATTTATTGATTTCTGACATATTATAGTATGTATATACATAATATTTCTAGTAATATAACGTTATTATACTATTCCTGAGCTGAAATTGTAATTGTTTTTCCTTTAGGATCATCAAATCTATCCATTGTTCGAATATCTATAATCATAGTAAGAGCCCAAATTATAATTAAAGCTAATATGCTAGTAACAAATATTCCTGTCCAAATTGGAATTGTAGTAAAACCAACACAATCATATGCATCATCAAATATTTTTGTCCTACTAGTATTATCATATTTTGGATCAATTTGTACTTGTAAATTTGTAATATTTAACAGTGTAAAATTATTTTTAAATATAATATATTGTGAACAATGATAAGAGAAATTAAATGGAAAAACAATATCTGTGTCTGTTGTTAAACTCTGTTCTTTGCTTTTTTTGTTAGTACTATTTGTTCCGGTGTAATATGTATAATTAGCAGTTTTAAATGTATAATATCCTGCAGTTCTAACTTCAAACATAAAGACAAGTTCATGTTTATATATAAGTGCATCAGTTCCTTGAAATGCTAATTGCAAGTTTAGACTGGATGCTCTGGTGTCTTCAGTAACATTAGCGTTAAGTGGAAGTGATATTGCAGCTTTCCCATTTTCAGACTATCAAATATAAGAATTATTGTTCACAAAAAATATATTAATTAAATTATAAAACAAAATGCTGATGACATTACCTTTACTAATAAACCTTGACTAGAATACAATAACACTCTAGGTGATATAACAATAAAAGGTTCAGAGGCGTTTTCTTTATAATTGTCTCTTTTTACTCGTTCAGACCGTCTATAACTACATGCTTTCCCTGTGAGCACAGCTATTAAATTCGGGTTGGAATCTCTTATAGTCTTATAAGTTTCTGGAATAATATCTAAATTACTAATAGATACAATCAATAATTGACCATCAGATATAGAATCCATGTAGTCATTGTATGTCTGATTATATGAAGGTAAATCTTCAACAGTGCTTGCTGCTTTTTCAACAGCAGGAAAATAATGTAAAGAGTCGCCTGTAGTAACCTTCTGAAGATGCTAAAAGATTAAAAATTTTATTAATATTCAAATCAATAAGTAGATGAGTTGAACTCAATACTATTCAAGTACATTATAATAACCTGTTTGTGTTTCACTAAATCTTCAATGCACAAATTATCTTTTACATAGAGAAGAACTGGTGGTGAATTTTCTAACTTTTTACGTAAGAAAAGATCAAATTCTTCGCTAGTAGTCTTTAAAAAGGGATTCACTGCACTTGTTGCTAAATCAGAATTAACTGATCCACCCCATAGTAATACGGGTACTGCATTATCAGCGTGTGAAGGTAAAATTTCAAATACTACAGTTATTATTAGAACGAAACATAAAGCACTACAAAATCGTGTCATAATGTTTTTACTCAAACAGAACTGGGCGAGTCAGATAAGTACTGATTAACTGCGATCGAGCAGAAGGTAACAGAGCACCTGACTAGGCTAGAATCATATGACAGACGTCACGTGATAACTTTGTTTCCGGATTTCAAATAAACCTTCATTTCAAATTAGATTATTTTATTTTATGAGATTGTTAATCAAATTAAGTGAAATGTAAAAAATTATTTCATAGAAATAAAATTTTTGTCGATATTAAATTTTTCTAACTAAAATCTGAGTTATTAAAAATACAATGGATACTAACAAAATTGGAGCAGGAAAAGAAACTGTTATATATTCGGTTTGTCTTTATATGAATTTAAATAGTAAATAACGATATTAATTTATTGCTTTAATATTAGCAACTTCAACCATGGACTACAGTAGGTGTATTATCATGCATGGAACAAATTACTGGTCCACCGATTTCGGTCAGAGTTGGAGAATTCTATAAAACTCCAAAACCACATCCTTGGCGTCCTACTTTAGGATATGAAATCGTAGAAACATCTCCTCTGTAAGAACTCTTTTTAAATGAAAATTCACTTTATGTTGTCTTTATCCTAGTTTATTTTAAAAAGATAGTTTTCTTTTGTAACTGTTTTAGGCCGGCACAACCAATGACAAATTTGCTTGCTAATACTTGTTATATGCCAAAAGGGATGGCTACGGAACCGTTACGATTTCCAAATTTGGTGACTGGTTTCGATAGAAATCCTGCACATGCAGCACGAACTGCACTTTTTACAAGATATGGTCCATACGAATGGGTGCAAAATCAGCTAAAGCTTTATAATGAATCAAATACTAATAGAAACTTCTCCGAAAACTTACGACAGGATACCGTTCGGATGATGCGGTAAAATACTGTAATGTTTTGTCAAATTTGTTAGACGATATATTGAATAAGAATTGATGCAATTTTAGAGAAGCCGATGAGAAAGTACAGAATGGCCAAACTGAAACTGGTCGTAAATTAGGGGAAAGAATTACAGATACTACTTTTTGGAGAAATGAAGTAGCTTCAGAATTGGAAAGACTGATAATAGAAAATATAAAAATGCAAGAGTGTCGTCGAAATTTACAAACTACGATACAAAGTTTAGAGGGTCAATTACACATAGCACAGGAATGTTTATATTATCGTGAAGCTAGAACAGGTATATTACATTTATCTCTTAGTTTGAAAATATATATGTATATCCGTAAAATATCTTTTAAAATATACATAGGTTCTGATTTAGTACATGACCAAGTAGAACATGCTCTGCTAAAAGAAGTAGAAGTAGTTAGAAATTCTCAAAATAAATTAGAACACTTTACGGATAAATGTATTACTCAAGTAAGTATAAAATTATAATTTTACGAAAATTATCGTAATCTCCTGCTTTATGTTCAGCTTACAAATAGCAGAGCAATACAAAATCAATTAGAAATCGATATAAAAAATAAAGAAACTGCACTTGGAATTGATATTACATGCCACCAAATGAACAATTTTAGTCGCGGATTAAAATATTATGGTGGTATTGAAAAATATGATCCTAGTGTTACGGAAGCCGAGTCATGGGCTGAAGCTTCCAACAACGTAGTAAAAAAATCACAGAAAGAACGAGAAAAATCTAATCAAGTAAGAAGTGATATAGAAATTGCAATAAACGCGGTTGGACATGAAATGTGGGAAGCATGGGAAAATACAAATAATGCGTTAGCTAAAAGAGCTGCGGAAATGCTCGAAGCAAAAGAAAAATTACAAATACATTTACACAAAGTATCTAAAATTGTCTTGAAACTTTTAAAACTTTTAAACTTTTGTTATTTAATTGGTAATTTATATATAATTATAGATTCAACAAGAAATCTTTGAGATTGAAAAGAATTTGCAATTAATACAAAAAGCTATCACAGATAAAAGTTCTGCCCTTAAAGTTGCACACACTCGTTTAGAAAGCAGAACACATAGACCAGCTGCAGAATTATGTAAAGATTATGCTCAACTCAGGTATATTTAAACAACGTATATAAAGTTTAATGATTGTAATCTTATATGTTTAATTATTTACATAGAATGGTTGAGGAAGTAGAAACGATAAAATCAATGATACATGATATGAATTTAAAATTACAAAAATTTGAAGCACAACATCAACAACTTCTACGTACTAGGTCTAACTTAGAAAGTGATTTAAAATCTAAAGTTGATGCATTATTTATTGATAGAGAAAAGTGCATGGGTATGCGAAGAAGTTATCCAGTTGCTTCAGTTATAAGGTTTTGAATTGTATACTTGCATGTAATATCTTTTTGATTATAAATATATTAAAGATTACAGTATTCATTTGTCATGTTTATTCTTTTATAATAGCATACATAACAAAATTTGTTTGTACAAAATAATTATCTACTTTATCATTCTACTGTTTTGTAAAAATGTAATAAAAATAGTTTTTTAAGTTTATTTTGTTTTAACAAAAAAATTCATTGATACACAATTTAATAATACATAAGACTATTTTTATTAACGAGATAAATCTATAATATATTTGATGTACACATTAACTATACGATAAAGAATTTGTACATATAGTTAATAACTCAAGTCTAAGACTTAACTGTACAAAACTATGAACTTTATGAACACACAGACCAATTTGTAAATCACTAAATTTATATATGTTCAATGTATAATTACATTTTATTTAATCCTTATAAACCATTAATGTACAAAAGTTTTTGATAACAACTTATCTTCTTAGATAAAAAATAGTATGTTATGAAATTAAATTGAAATAATGTTTTTAGTTTACATTTCTGGTCCATTTGAAAGCTGCTATTGTATCATACACTTTTGTTACAGCCGAATCTGTGTCATATTCATCTTTCAAATAGAAAATTTTAATATTCTCTTGTAGATAACACTCCAAGACATTCCATTTTTCAAATAATTTTAAAGAGTTTTTTATTGGATCAACACATAAACTTTCACCTATTTTAAAGTAAAATTAATGAAATATTAATTTATAATAAAAATATAATCATTTATTATTACTTACCATAATTTACTATACCACAATCTAAATTCATTTTCAAATCACAAAATATTTCATGAATTAAATCTCTTTCAGAAAGTGATTGTCCTACTAATTTTCTAAGAGTAAAGGCACTAAAAGTATATGTGTCAATTAATGGTCGCAATAATACGTGAAGAAATTCCATACGTTCTGCATGTTCTGGTATTAAGCTCAACTATACAAAATAATTGAAGTAAATTACAATTCTGATATTAAAAAATACATTTAAACTAAAAAATAACTTACTTTGTACTGAATATTTTTAATCTTATTTTTGTTACAATATTCTTCATCTGAACTATTATCAAAATTTTCTGCATATCTTCTACTCCATAACTCTTCTTGTAAATAATGTTCCTATAAAGTAATTTATATGAGTAATTTTTAAATAATAAAATAATTATATTAAGTATAAAATACCTCTTGTAAAGTAATGAGGTCTGTGTATGAAAGATTTATTATAGTTTCTACAACAACACGTTCTAATTCTTGACACGGTTTGCAGAAAATAAATTCATACTTAAGGATATCACAAAGTTTAAGTGACTTTTCAATCAAATGATCTTGAGAGACCATAATATTATTTTGAGCAATAGCTATAGGGTCATTGATCTGTGATTGCAATTCGGCATATAAGGCTGTTACTAAAAATATAATAAACAAATTATAAAATTAAATAAATTATAAAATAATGCATTTTCTTACCTACTATACTATCCATAATAAAGCATGTTAGCATTGTATTGCTGTAATAGGATAATTCAATTACATTTGGTAGAATCGATACAGGACGTATTGCAATAACAAAATTTGATTTAATTTGCCGACCATTAACTGTTTCTGTAATTTCTTGACGTTGTTGTTTTATTAAACCTGGACCTAAGATATCCAACTAAAAGAATGAGCTAATGTATGTCTTTTTTTTTATCATAATAAAATATCTATAATGCAATTTTCTTACTAACAGCATGATTTATAATATCAACAGTTTCTCCGCAAAATGCAAGATCTTTATTACGGCTTTCTAACTCTTGTCTTATTAAATCAAACGTTTCAACCAATTTATCCAAAGTACAACCATCTCGGAATTTATTCAAAAGTAAGAATGCAACAACATTGGTCGACATTATTGGCATTGAGCTAGTACAGTCTAAAAAATATTGAATATTAATATTCAACAACAATAAATATTTTTAAAACTATTTTATTCTTACCATACACGACGTGTCGCGCAATACTATCAACTAATTGACGGTATTCTTCTACAATTACATCTGTACCATACAATGACGAGCTAGACATTGTAGATTTTAAAGGCTTTTCAACAGGAAATATTTTGCCTCCGGTTAATTTATTTTGTTGCTTTTCAAAAGATTTTAACATTTCCTTTTCATAAGATAATAAAGTTATGTAATTAAGAGAACGTAAATTTAATAATAAATGTTATTTATAAGACTAAAAGAAGATGAGTATCGTACCCTAAGTGAAAATGGTTGGCAAAAATCAATTTTGACAATACCATAATTTCCTATTAAGGTTGACCATATGGCTTTAACCGTAGATTTAAATGATTCCATTTCTTTTGGCTGACCTAGCTGTTCCTTGATAAAATTGCCGTCAACAAGACGTTCATAGTTCATTGCTACAGGTATTAATAATGCATCTTCAATAATTCCATCCATGTATGCATCAAGAATGACACTCAAAATGCCACCTTTTGGCATACATGGTTTACCAGTTCTTGAGCGTCCACCTTCTATAAAGAATTCTATATTATAACCCGCCCTTAAACTTTCCATTATGTAGGTATGAAGAGTGGCACGGTAAAGAATATCTTTGCGGCCTATAACAGGATCGATCCGACGTTTTATAAAAAATGCGCCTAAGCCTCGTAGAAACCACCTATTTAATGCATAAAATATAATTAATAAATAGACAGTCTTATAAGAAAATTTAATAATTTACATAGTTATAACATACCCAAAAAATGGAATTTTTAGATTATCACCAGCTGCTATGATTGGATTCTTAATATTATTTATTAAAAGAACGAAGCTAATCATAATATAATCCAAGTGACTACGATGTAAAGGAAGTAATATCAAAGGAAGACCAGTCTCGTTTGCTTTTTTTAACATTTCCATTTGTGATGGCAATACTATAGTAGATTGTATAAAATATGGCAATAATTTATAAAGAAGCCAGGCTGTTATTTTAAGTAAAAGATTACTCAATTTGCTTTCCATTTGAAATAATATAGTTTTGGCTCTAGCTCCTGCTTTTAACAGGGCAACTGTTTCACTACAACCTTCATTGGTAACTGTTTCCCAAGCAGTCAATTTAATTGCATCTTTTAATCTTTCATCTTCTAAAACCTGTAAAAGAATGATGTATAAAATTTATAAGAAATCAAATTTTTATTCTAATAAATATAACATAATTCTAAATTTGTAACTTACTGTTTGTGATACCCTTGGATAATCATACTTTTTACAATTGTAAACATGTGAAATACAATAAAACACTTTGGAGAACAATGATGAACCTCGATTAACTACCAATATATTTAATCCAAAAGGCATATATTGTTTACTAATAGTATTTACTAAAGAATTCTGTAAAAAATGAGATAAAGTAAAAATATCGTAAAAGTCTCATATATAACTGAATATTTTGTATAACTAATTACTTTAATTATTTAAAATATCAAGGAAGCTAAAGATATTTAAAAAAATATAATTATTTATGACTGGCTTACATTTTCTCGATATCCATGCAACACGACAATACGCAACCATCGTGAAAAAAGTTCACATGGTTCCTCTAACATCTTTTCTTTTAATTATCTATATTTAATTATCGTGTGCTTGTAAAATTTATCATTATTTATAAAAAAATCATATTTGAAATTTACAAATATATAGTACATTAATATATAAATGATTAATATAATAAAATAATTCGCTTAACTATGAAAGTGAATAATTTTTATCATCGAAAGTACATGGCCTTTATTAACGACTATAATTATTAGATAAAGGTATATCATACTTTGCATAGACAAAGTTTAATGTTTACTTATCAAACGAATTAATAGAAACTTATAGAGTCACATAATTATATATGCATTATAAAATAGCGTATTAATTAGGTAACGAGAAATTTGCTGTTTTACGTCTATTTTTGTTCATCTACGATAATTGATATTTAAACTACACTAATAAATTTTTAATAACTTCATAATATTACACGTTAAAGATTTCATTTATTTGCACTACATTCATAACGGATTCATAACGAAACACTATTTAGCTCAACAATAAAAACACTTATAATAATTGTATAATTTAAATTGTTCTAGACTAAATAATCATATATTATTATTAATATTTTGATTGTATTTTACAAGAAAATGTTATACGTGTCATACGATAATGTTCGCAATTTTACACGCAGCTAAGTTACCAGGCCGTAAGCTAAATATATTTTTAGTATTGTAAGAGTGTCAGCACGAGGTCAAAATGAAAGACCTCATTTATCTAAAGTATATATCTTTTTAATACCAGAATATTTTCAATTCTCATTTATGATATTACACGATGCGGACATATCAGTATAAGGGACATGCCAAATATCTTTCTTAGAACTTGAACAATAAAATTATCTTATATTTGATTGTCGTTAATGTTAAAAAAATAAATAACATTAAACTTACTCTAGATGATGGAGTGCAACTATTGCAACAATAATGTAAAAAGGAGGATTTTTCTTTGATGAAGGGTACTAATGGTTCCGACTCTTTGATTTTAAATAAAGAGTCTTTCCGGATTTTTCTGGCTAATTCCTTGTCTTGTGCCTTTTTCTTATACAATAATTGTCCAGTTCGTCGAAGATCTAAAATGTGAATATTTGATTATTTGCCTAGTGCTTTCTTAGACGTTTTTATTTCCCAAATAAAATTCTTACCTTCTATTAAAAGTCGGGTTGTATTTGATTCTGGATTTCGCATTACCGCCGTTCTGGTCTCCCATTTTGCATATACTTCTTGTAAACGTGTTGAAAGTATATCGACCATATTGGAAGCTCTACTATTGTAAATAACAATTTGAAAATAAGTACTTTAGAAAGAAAGATTAATGATGAATATTAAGTTTGAGACAATGTAACGACATGTGAAATATCGAAATATTTATAAAACAGTTGTGCACTATAATTTATACATAATTTCTTTTTACGCCATGATAAAGACATCGGTAACTTTATAATAGAAAAGCTTTGAATTGCTGCTTACCTGCAGCACGAAAACCTTTGAGTGCAAAGGATTAAAAAAATTATTTCATATGCAAATGTGTATTATAAGAATTACCGAATGAAAGCGAAGTATAAATGCGATACTTTATTTTTGTAATTAGTAGCTTTGATATTGTCCATTACAACAGAGATGAACCGAACAATTTCATAGGTTTTGCTGTTGAATATATTCATGTATTATTTACGCATGATTTCCGACGCTTTTACGTGTCGATACAGTTGAGTGCAATCGCAATTAGCAGATGCGATTTCCTTTTTCTAGATATGTTTCTCTAAGTTCGGCATTGATTATTTTATTATATGCACCAGTGCAACAAGTAAATAAAAATGTACCAGGAAATAGCAATAACGATTCCTGACTCTATAAATTCATGATAAAAACCTTCATTTTATTCGGTGTCGTTTTGCACATTTTTGCGATATAAAATACAAATCGCAAATATAGAGAGTTCAAGGCGAGAGTTCATCTCTGATCTTGTACTGCAGATATTTTCAAATCGGAAAGATTCAAAATACGTTTAATAGTGACCATGATATATTCAAGTACATAAAAATGATTTTCGATGAAATATATCTAAATGAAACAGCAAGGATAAATGAATCACAGCCTGCAATGCAACGCGGAACTTATTGTACATAACATTGAATATTATGACAGAATTATAAAATAATCAAATCTATATCGTTCGAGGAAAGAGATACTTAGCCATATGATATGTATAGTCTGTATGGACGTATCATATATCACTTACATAAATGAATATTGAATGTTACATTTCGCGTTAAAAATAAGCAGTATCGAGAAATTGGTTAGTTCTTGCATATATACTTGTAACTTTAGGAAGCAAAAATAAATCGTGTTCACATATTGATAACTGGCTATAAGAAAATAAAAAACAAGAAACCAGACCATAATTAAGTCAGAATAATTCAGCAATAGTAGAAAGCTTTCACAGACAATGGATTTCATTTCATTCCGCGGTTTTCATACATCGTATCGGTCTATGAAGAAACAAATTTGAAATCCTAACTATGAAGCATATCCAACAAGAATGACGCGATCTAATTTTTTTTTTCTTCTCTTTTCACTGTGTTTACATTTTTTTCTTTGAAAAATTAAAGATACAATAGTTAATTAAGTTAACGTCGTCAAAAAATATAAGACGAGATCTCTAAAGGTATCCAACTGATCACAATTAATAGTATGAATAATTGTTTCCCTCTACAAATATAGTAATACACGATTAATCAAATTTCACATCAAAACAACACATTAATATCTGATAATTATATTCTTGTTCTTTTTCTTTTTCTACTTTTCTTTTCTCTTATAAGGCTCATCATCAATAATTCTATGGATAAATAAACCAAATGAACGTAATTGGTACGTCTTGCGACTTCACTTTTGAATTATGTTAATATCGAAATTTATAAGTTTATAAACTTATAAATTTGGAAAAAAGACAGCGATAATTATAAATAATTTGCTTGGCTGATATGCAAATTTAATTTACTTTCTACTTTATCCTTTACGGTACCATACTATGATATTGTCTTGAGTAGGTTACCAGAGGTGAAATTTTGAATAACATTTGATTGCCACGAAAATATTCAACGATTACAGTTTATCTCGTATATTTTAATGCCTTATCGTGTAAATTCGAAATGTTAACATGTTATTACAAGAAAGTTAGAAATCGCTAAAATAATTTCAATAAATGTATGTCACGAATTATGGCATTTATTTTATTACAACATTTCTATGCTGTTAAGAAAAATAATATTTTCCGTTATTTTTCTAGTAAGATAATTTCAATATATGAGATATCAAACTATAAAATTTTCTTTATCAATAGTAAGCAAAAAAATTAAACACAGATTAACGTAATATTATATATTAGTTGAAACAATACAATTAGTGTTTGTATTTTCTATTAAAGTATTAATTGAATTTTTATGGAACTAAAAAATTAACATGATAAAAATCTCTATAAATATATCTATTTGAATGCGCCACGTGTTATTAATGGCGGGCATGTAAAGGTTCCTTGAATTGATCTTTCTATTTACTGCAATCAAATTACTATAATTATAGAACGAATGTTTCCATTCTTTCTTAATATTGTTAAATTAACAGCATTTTGTATAAAATCGGAAGATGATTAAACTTGATAAATTTACAGCATTTTGTATAAAATCAGAATGATTCACAAAATACAACCATTAAAACAGGACATATTAGAAACAGGATAATATACGTTACCTGAAATTAAAGAAGTAGAAAAGAACCCCAAAGAAAAGAAAAATTTCAATAAGACCATCCATTTCTGTATCGAATAAGATCGCGATGATTTTATTCACCGAAGAAGAAAAATATTAGGGCTATCGTTTCATTCGTCTGCAAGGGCGTAGGGAATCAATTGTTCGTTTTCATGGTTTTAATCACTGTTTATCTACTTTGTTTGACAATTATGTAAATCTTGGTTCAACACATCAATTGCCGTGAAAGAAAAGCAAACGATCACTTCTTCAAGATCCATAGAACCGACAGATTTGATGATTATTATTTTGGCGCTCTCGTGTTCATGCACACGATACGTTAATTAAAACTTTTATCGAACCTTTGAAAATAACAGCGGTATACAAAAGACTGTGCTTTGGCCGCGACAAACGCCGACTTTCTACTGCAATACGTTAAGTAACCACGGACAATATTCGCTGAGGACAGTTCACTGACTCGCTTAAGTAACGATGCAATATGCCGGGATGTTCAGTGTGTTATAACAACGGAATATGTTTTTAAGCTAGAACTTCATTCAACATATATACAGGCTTCTAGATCATCAAAAAATGTTTACCCATTCGTAAACAACTTCAAACATCATAATTGTAAGGCAACTGGGCAATTTTGCACTCGATTTTCTTTTCTCTTTTCTTCCATGTTTGGGAATGCAGATATTATATTTTATTGTACTGATAATTTTAAAAAATCTCATTATTCAAACTTATATGTTTTTATAAAATATAATTTTCCTCGATATTTTGTGCTGTCATCATATTTTTTGCGACTAAAATACAACTTTAACAAAAGATATAAAATTGATCGATTAATACATTATAAAAAGGACACCTTAATTATAATGTCATTTCAATTTCAACTTTAATCTCAATAATTTAAACGGCACAAAAAAGAGTGTAATACCACTTTGCATAAAAATAAAAATAAAATAAACGAAAACCGCTTTCAATATTTCCTATGAAATATTAGACTAAACTTGTCGTATAAAGAAAAGTGTCATTAAGAAAAAAAGGAAACAGAAATAGTCACTTTTAGTTTCATTCGATAATCGAAGTGACCACCACAAAAGTCAAATCATAACATAACTCCATCTCAACTACTAAGAACCACGTGGTACAGGCGGTAAACACAGCGAACACAGAATAATCAATTTGACAATGTTACTTCTTTCTATTACTAAACGTAATCGTTGATTAATGTTAATTTGGAAATAAAATTATAATGTAAGAATAGTTATGCAATATACGTCATAGTTCTTTATAAAACTGCAAATATAGTATACGATGATCAGAATACCGTTACTTTAAATCAGCCAATAAGATATTTCGTTTCTCAAATTAAAAAATAATTATAATTCCGCTTGTAGTCTGTCAGTTGAGTTTGTCCGTATTGGATAAATAAAATATATATCATAAAATCACAGATAGAATGATGCAATGCACAATGATCTTTTGCGATAACACGTATTCGATTAACGATTTTCAATGTTTAACAAATACATAATGTAAATTCAGTTTATACAACAAACAGCATCTTGCACTGCAAAATCGGTATGACCTGATGTCCAGTTAGTTCCATGCAATTCGTAAATTAATCCTATTGAAAGCCGTTAACGTTTCATGTTGGACTTTATTGTACATCAATTTGTATTGTACATTAAGATTCTCTACCTGTATATTCAGGGAGTTTCTGTGGTAGCCCAATTGCAAAAGAATGATTTCATACAAGAGTTATGTTAAACACTTTCTTTATATATACATATATATACCACTTCCATAGACAGAAATGATAAACATACATTTTATTAACCTTTCATTATAAGCCTATATTATGATTTTTCTATCTACTATATTTTTGTTTTTTTTTTTTCTTAACATTTTGTTTAATTTTTATTATCATCACTACTGTTATATTAATTAAATATATTTATAATATACATAAATTACCAATATACTATTAAATATTCTTTGTTCTATATAACATGTAATGTGGATGAAAAACTGTATGAAAATGAACAATCAATTGTAAAAAATACATAAATGAAATTAATAAAAAGTTGCTGATATTTCGTAACTTGTAGTTATAACTATAATTATATTGACTTAATAAAAAATTCAAATTTCATTCAGTAATTTAGTTCAAGTAATTTTTACTATCATTTTGATTTTGATTAAACATAACCTTGATTTGTAAAACATCTTAAATTTATAACATTGTAAATACTTTAACTTACCCTGCGTTGATGTATAAATAAAGTTTTTATAATAACACAAAATATTAAATTATTTAATTAAAATACACATAATTAATTCAAAATATTGTATTAAAGTTTACTCATTATATGCTGTAATGCACACTGTAGCGTACACTTGTATACTTTCAACACATCTTGTCAATTATATATAACGAAATCATTGAATTTTAATACACAAAATAGAATTAAAGATTCAATATTGGAATAAAAGTTAATTTTTATTCAAATCTTCAATAAGATATTTGAATTATAAATACTTTACAACATTGCTATATAATCTCTTGTAATACATTATATAGACTTAATATTACAAACATAACAATATAATATTAAAGTATAAATTATTCAATAAATTATAAAAATTATATAAAAACAAATCCATTCATTTATAATTATTTTGATAGTTATCATATAAAAAAGCTATTATGTTCATTACAATATTAGTAATAGCTATAACTACATTAGAATGTAGCGCGTAAAGCATACGAAAGCACGTGTCAACAATATAAAAATATTTTGTATTCTAAGGAATAATACTTTAATTATGAAAAGTAACAATTTTCTATATATTTGATGAATATTTTAACTTAAAACAAAATTACGAAAAATGGCAGTAAGTGAAAATATTACTTTATTTAAAAACAATAATAAAAATATTAACCTATGTCTATTTTACACATTGTGAAAAATACTTTTTAATGTCTATATTAATATAGATTATTAAAATAATATGTATTTTAACATCTTTAAATTTGAATTCTATAGAAAAAATTAAAAATCAGTGCAATTAAAAGAAGTAATCAAAGAAGGACCAAACTTACACGGCAAGGAAAACTTAAAACAAGAAGACATAAACCAGTTAAAAAACAAATTCAGAAGACAGTAGTTCCACATGTAGAATCTGTGGAAGAAGAAAGTGACCATGGTGAAGATCTTATGGATATGGTCGAAGAAGATGATCTAGAATTTCTAAGAGAAGCTATTTCTAATAAATCTTATAATTTATTGAATCAAATACATTTAAATGGGTATGAATATTATAATAGTTAATACCTATATTTTGTTTGAGAATAATTATTAATCATAGGTATTTTAGGACAGTTAATAATAAAAAGAATAATAGAAATAAGGAGAAGAAAGATGAAGACACATTAGAAGAAAAATATGAAAATAGTATGTCAAAGATAAAAGAAAAAGAAGGTGTAAAGAAGGTTCGTATGTTGCTTCCAACAAAAACTCAAAATGGAGTTATAGAGAAAAGATTGATTGAAGAAATTAAAGATGATGAAAATGAGTCTGATGATAAACATGATACTGAAGATGGTGATATGGAAATAGAATCAAATATATATGTGAGATTTGATTAAATTTTATAAAACACCATTGTCTATGAAAGAATGTATCTTCATATCTTAATTGATTTTTCTAGAATGAAGATGATGATAAAACCAAAAAGCCTGTATCTATAATAGAACTATTAGCATGTCGCAAGGAAGTATTGAGATCTAAACGTTTAAAAATTGGATTATTATCTAGCACTCTTTTAGAAACTCCAGAAACTAAATGTGAAAATTTTAAAACACTGTTAGAATTAATGGAAGATACTAATCCAGAGGTATACATTACTGTGAGAAAATTAGCAACCGTTTCTTTATTAGAAGTTTTTAAAGATTTGTTACCATCTTATCAAATTCTTCAAATTCAACAAGAAGGTCTAAAATGTATGTAATTATAATAGTATGCAGATACTGAGGTTACGGTAAATCATAAACTTGTTATTCTCCTTCCAGTAAAGAAAGAAACACTTGCATTACAAAATTATGAAGCTACATTATTAAGATATTATAGACGTTATCTACAGAAGCTAGAAAAAATGACTAATATACTAAGGAAGAAGAAGGGAGATATTCGACAAATAAAAAAACAAGAACTTGAATTAGGGAAAGTTGCAATAACATGCATGTGTGATCTTTTAACCATTCATCTCTACTTTAATTATTCTATTAATATAGCAAATTTTCTTATACCATTCTTAGATAACAAATATGAATTTGTAAGACAAGAGGTCTTAAAATGTATTTCTCAAGTATTTAAAGAAGACAAACGTGCAGAATTATCTCTTAAAGTAAGAAATATTATTTACATTCAAATTCAATTTAAGAAAAATATTATATATATTAATATATTTTTCAGATAGTACGTAAATTAAATCAGTATATAAAATTAAAAGCTCATTCTGTTCATTATGAGGTTTTGTTGGTACTTCTATCCCTTCGTATAAAAGATGCAAATTTAGATAAAGAAAAAGAAGAAGAGACTAAACAAAAAAAGCTTATGTCTCATAAACAAAGAATTCTTGCTTTAAGTAAACGGGAAAGGAAGAAAAATAAAAAGCTGGAACAAGTAGAAAAAGAATTACTTGAAACTAAAGCAGAAGAGAATAAACAATCAAAACAAAAGTTACTTACTGAAATAACAAATATAGTATTTACGATTTATTTTAGAATTTTGAAACAAGCTCCAAATAGTAAAATTTTATCCATTTGTTTAGAAGGACTAGCAAAGTATGATATATCTTTACTAAATTTATTTACATATTAAATTATATAGTATTTAATAATATTCAATAATTACAGATTTGCACATTGCATAAACTTAGATTTTTATCAAGATTTAGTAACTGTTATAAATAAATTAATGGACGAAGGTAATTTAAGTTTAAGAGATCAATTACATTGTATACAATGTGTATTTACAATATTATCAGGACAAGGTTCAGCATTGAATCTTGATCCTTACAGGTTTGTATAGAAAAATAATATGTATATAAATAAAAAGACAAAAATTAAGTTTGTAACTATATATGATATTTATACAGGTTTTATGCACATTTATATAAGAATTTATTAAATATTCATTGTGGTAGAACTCATTTAGAAACAGAAATTCTTATAAAGATATTAGTCCAAGCACTAATTTATAGAAGAAAGAGAATTACACAAAATCGTTTGATTGCATTTATCAAAAGAATAGCTACTCTAACTTTACAATTACAACATAATTCGGCACTTGGTATTCTTGGTCTTATAAGGCAAACTATGCAACTTGGTAAAACAGCAAATATTTTGTTGGATACTGATTGTACCACCGGAAATGGTTCCTACCAAGCAGAATTAGAAGAACCAGAGTATTGTAATGCACAGTGTTCAGCATTATGGGAACTTGCAGCTTTACAAGTATTTATTTACATCATTTATAAATATATATGACTTGAGTGATTTTAATTACAATTATTAAATATTTATTTACTATTTATTACTAGCGCCATTATCACAGTATTGTACAAAAGATGGCAAAAAATATAGCTTGGGATGTACCACCAACGGGTGAAGGCAGTTTATCTCCAGAAATTGCTAAACTGTAAGTTCAAGTTTTTTTTAAATGTATTTTAATGATTAAAATATAAGACATAATTGTGTGCAACAGGATTCAAATTTCTTTATTGTTTTAGTTCTCCAGAAGAACTTCATACTGTCTTTGATCCTACTGATGTTGTATTTAAACCAGCAGTGTCAGTTCCTAAAAAGACAAGTGTTAAAAGAACAATAACAACTCATTATTTTATAAATAGTGACTTCAAGAAATATATTAATACTATAAATAATACTGAGTTATTTGCAAACGGATATATAGATTTTTATAAAGCTTGTAACAAATAATACTATATAACGTATGTAACGCAAATTATAAAAATGCAACAAAATTTGCTATTAAATATTATACAGTTTTTGTAAATAGTAACAATTAATTCTTATAAACATTTTGTGAATTTATGTTAGATTTATAAAACTGAACATTTAACTGCAAAGATATTATTTCCAAATAAAGATATTATAAAATTAAATATTAAGGTAATTACAAATTTTAATAAGAAAATGAATATCTGTACCTATAATATTTATAATTTTTTACCACAAACTACAGGTTTTGCATTTACAATTTACTTCCTTTTGGTACAGGTATAGACTTCAGTTAAGATGGAACATTTTATATTTGCAAATTTATTACATCATTAATTTTAGTACATTCGGAATTATTTTGTTTAGTTACATTTAATTTCATTTCAATCATACTTTCTTTTACACTGTCATTTGTTTGTGATGGTACATCAACTCTTTGTAGAGAAATATGTTTACGTTCTATAATATTCATTTTTATAGCGTCTTCAATTTCTAATGTCTCGTCTATTATATTATCTTCATTTTTTATTGCTTGATTTGTCATGATTTGTGCATATCGATGCTCGCTTTTATCAAGATTTAGCAATTTTGATGTATTAACTTTATCAACTGTCTTTGTTACAATGACTTGTTCATTCTTATCATTTTGATGAATTGATTGAGAATTTCTTTTTGCAAGAATTATTTTAGTATATTTTACAGTTGGTTGATTTGGACGAGTTTGTATTGGAATTGTTTTAGTTTTGGACAAAGTAGGATTCTGAGATTTTGTTTGCAATATTACATGACTTAAATTTTGTACAGATACATTAGGACATATGATAGCTTGGGTAGTAGGTGTCACAAATTTATTAGTTGCTTGTTGTAATTTATCCTGTTTGTTACTTATGAGAACAACTTTGGTATTACTGTTTAATTTAGCTGTACTTTTTTCATGAATATCTACAGGCATAGTTTGATGAGATAAAGATGAATTTTTCTCAATAGAATTTAAGTTATCATCATCTTTGGCAAAAATTATTGGTATGTCTAATATATTCCCTAATTCATCATCAATCTCATTTACAAGAGAATTCTTCTGTACTGTTTGAGGTTTATGAATTCTTTGTAAATTAGATGTGTTAACTGTAATCTTTGGCATTGTTTTAGTCGATTTTTGAGTAACTTTCAGTTTGTTAGACAATGGTAAAATAGATCCTGAGTTATGACTGCTTAATGGTACTAT
Source organism: Eufriesea mexicana (assembly GCF_001483705.2). NCBI lineage: Eukaryota > Metazoa > Arthropoda > Insecta > Hymenoptera > Apidae > Eufriesea > Eufriesea mexicana. Next base: position 192,443 of record NW_016915967.1, on the reverse strand, counting down.
TACTGATGAGCAAGTAGATTTAGCATTAGGAGAACTTTCAACCATAATTATATTCCCACATGATGTATTATGACAGCTATCATTATTACAAGTTGTTACTTGTCTGGGTAATTGTGACATCTTGAATGTGTCCAAGGAATGTGTAGAACTGAGCATCATATGCGAAGAGCTATTGGTTGTCGCCATGTCGTCCATCACTATAAAACACATATATATGTTTCAACAATTTTTTACAATATAAATTAATAAATAATTTACTGATAAGTGAAAGATAAACATTTTTCTTCTATATAAATTGTTATGAATGTAACATAAATCATGCATAAATCTATTAAACGTAAGAGAAAAATTTGATTTTCAAATTTGTCTTTATGTATGTTATTAAAATTATAAAATGCATAATAAAATTATAATAGCTTACATATAAAATTTTATTTTTTACCATATACTTTAAACTAAGAGAGTTCTCAGGTGATATACTAGTAATACTTAAACAATTATTTTGTTTAATAAAATATATTATAAAAAAATATATTTTCAATATATCAAATAAAAATTTTAATATTAATTTAATTGCAAATTATTTAAATTTGGTCAAACATTAAACAGGATTGGGGCAAGGAAACAAATAAATTCAAATTACATGGAAAAATGTTTATTGAACACAAAATAAAGGGTAATAGTAATATTTACAACATATTACTTTAGATGCTTTTAAATATAAACTTATATTAATTGTAAAATAATATAAATACATGCTACATGTGGACACGTGTTACAACACATGCTAAACAAAGACATATACATTTAAAATCCCTTTAGTTACAAAACAGAAATAATATACAAGGAATATTTTGTTGTATATATGTAACTGCAAAAAAGAATGCAAACAAGCTAGTAATAAGAAAAAACTTGTATGACTAGAAAAAATAAGATCTATTAGGTTTATTAAACTATTTTAATTATCCTACAACAAAAAATATGAAAAAATTAAAACCTATTATCCTTCTACAGAATTCTCAATATATAAATAGAATGATTTTTATTCAAAATAGGTACATTGTATAAAAAATTTATTTTATTATATTAATAATATTCATGCACATTACGTTTCACTTTTGCATATATGAATATGATTCACATGTTATCATATGAAGATCTATATTTTTAAATCAAAATAATAAATTATAAAAACATATAAATCCAAACTTTGTTTAATCAATCAACAGAATTACTGAATGATATTACTAATTAAAAATATGTTACATAAAATTTCTAATACTAACGTTGTACATGTACAATAAAAACTTACATAATAGAAATTTGTATGATATAAACTGATAAATATGTCGATAGATGACATGAATGCTTCCTTCCAGTGCTCTTGTTTGTTTAATCACTATATGCTAAATACTTAGGAGTTTATTTTGCTACTCAACTTTTTATGCTTTTTATTATATTTATATGTAATGTTTCAATTTTATTTCGGTCATGTTTATTTTGAACTAAATTTGACAATTCAATTTTGTTTTCATTTTTTGTATTTTTTATGTATGAATATATTAAGTATATTTTAAATATATATGTTACAGTTGTATAATTTTTATATACATATATACAAAAATTGTTATGAAATTTAAAAAGTAAAATAGAAGCTTCTTTTAAATAAAAATGATAATTTTATAATATAAAGATTTTACTACAAAAATAATTTTTCAAAATAATAACAATTTGCAATTTTATATTATTTTGTCAGTCTAAAACTTAGTATCATTATGTTTGCAAAATCATATACATCTGATTAAAAATTAAAAAATATTATGATGTAGGTAAATTATTCAGTAGCTGATTAGATAATAATATTCTACCTTTTGCTATTGTAGATGTAGTTGATGCTATATTAGTTGCCACAGAATTGTTTGGTGTTAGTAAAATACTGGAAGCAGCTGATACACAAGCAGCTGATGAGCTAGTAGCAAGTGTAAGAGAAGTTTTGCCATTTTGTAAAATATTTGATAAAGTTCCATTTGATGTACCAAGTGTAGGTTTATTATGTATTGCTATAAAACAAAAACAAATCTATGTTATACAACATATTTGATGATAAAAAAAAGCAGAAAATATAATTTTTATGTGAAATTCACCTGCTGCAGTTGAAGTATTAACTCTAATCTGATTTCCTGATGTTGTTAAAACATTAACTAACTTCGTGTCTCCATTTTTGTCAGGAATATTGAGATGCCTATAGTTGTTTGATATTACTTTAGAAAAACCTTTACTTGATGATACAATAGCTTTCATTTTTGACATATTCTGTAACTGTACATTCGTCGGAACTATTTTAGGCACTTTAGTTGACGCAATTGAAGATTTAGGAATATTTTTAATTGTTGTAGATACAGCTTGACCTGATGATACTGGAGCTAAACGTATTGGACCAATTGGTGCTAAACTTGCTAACGAGCCAATGTTTAACGTTATACCGCCATTATCTGAATTCGAATTTGACTAAAAAAAAATACAATTTATTAAGTGCTATTTTAAAAATTAAGATTAAAGTTATTAACTTACTTGTCCGGAAAGTCTGGACGTTATTAAGTGCTCTACAAAATGATTTTTCTGACTACCAACAACTCGTGGTTTCCTTTTTATAGCCTGTGTATGATTTGTATGTATTCCACCTACTGCAATTAAATTCTGTTGTGTACTAAATGTTCCTACTCGAGAAATCGTGGCTGATTGTGTATTTTGTCCAATAGATACTACTGAAGAAATTGGTGTATTTGGTCGAGACTTTTTTACAGTAGGGGAATTTGGTTCACTTTCGACGGAACTACTTGTTGAGTTTCTTCGCTTTCGTGATTCTTTTCTATTGTTCTTATTTTCATAGTTTGACAATAATGTCGATCGTAATGGTAGTGGATGTGGTTGCAAAAGGATAGTACCCACAAAATCACCGATTTCGTCTAAAATACATCTATCTACCATATTTTGTGTAATACCCTCAGATATTTTCTTTGCAGTAGATATTCTTAAATGGTCATCAGCAGTTCCAACTACTACTAAACTTGACTCAACCATCATTTTTTCTCTAAGATCTTCTAAATCATCAGGTCTTACAAGTGTAGCATTTTGTCCTATGACAAACATAACTGGACATCGAATATCCATTAACGTATCATCAGGTGTACCTCTTTTCCCTTCAACTGTAAAAAATGGAAAGCCAAGACAAATAACTGCAGTTACATGTTCCATCTGTGCTACCTATAAAATTAAAAAATTAATACTCAATATTTTACATTGTATTAAAATATATTAATGTAAATAGAATACCTGACATGCAAGAGCAGCACCAGTATTAAAACCAACAAGAATAATAGGTCTACCAGGACAATCACTTCTAATGTCTTGTATTTTAGTTCTAGTAGCTTGAACTAATTGATCAATACACACCATCATAGTCATTCTATTGGCTGCTAAACCTAAATGTGTGTGAACAGTAACAACCATTCCTAAAGCTCCTAATTGAGAAATCCACTTATGTTGTCGAATAGATATATTAGATCCCATTCCAGAAGGGACAATTATTAAAATCGGATTTCCAGGTAATTTTTTCTACGATAACAATAATAATTACTTTCATAAATATACATAAGACATACTATAAGGTATATAAATATAATTACAAGTCTATTGCTATTTAAACTTGGAGTAATTGGATCCCATGTTCGTTTAAGAAGTGATCCAAGGGTTTCCCAAGTTATAGAACCAGTTTTTGCATTAATATTTGGTTGTACAGCAATCATTTTATCAATAAGTTGAGGAATTTTCAGTCTTAAAGTTTGTAATATATCAAGGTAAATTCCAAGATACTCTTGGGGAAGGTGATCAAACAATAAATTATGTAACCATTGTGCAAGTCTCCAATCCCAACCAGCTGATGCCAATGTTTCTCGAAATCTTCTTGCAGCTGTATCAACTGATGTCCTCCGATAAATTGGTTCTATTGAACAATTTACTTTAGCTAATCTTGCGAGTCTTTCTGAGTTCAATATTTTAAGAATTTTAGTAAATATTCGATTCTGAACAGGTGACCATAAAATTTTATCAAGCTTTTCTTCCCAATCTTCATTTTCATCAGGTCTAGCAAAATTTGCTAACCTTTGTAATTCATCCATCTGATGTCGAGCTCTAGTAAAATCTATTGGTAGTATTAATGATTCATCAGTATCTTCCTCTATATTAATTTCTTCATCCTGAGTAACTTTTCCCCTAATATATGAAAAATTATAATGTAGTTTTATGTTTATGACTATGTTCATAATTTTATTATATTTGTTTCTTACGTTAATAAACTTTTCTTTGGAAAAAACAACTTTTTTATCGGCTTCACATAAACATTCTCTGGTTTCCAATTCCAGGGACGAGCATAACAATGATCTTTTGTAAGCACATTAATTTCAGTTTCATAACATCCCGCAAGCTGATGCAAATATGTAGTTAATCTACTAGGATTATCATCAAATGTATCACTGATAGGACTTGGTATTCTTGAAGTGTTTATTGATGTGGAAGGCATTGTTAATGTTGATGTTAACATTATTAAGTTATTTATACTCAATAAATATAATTGGTACATTCAACAAATAATACTGTAACCATTTATAGATCTTTTCATATGATTTTCACTTCATATTTTGAGTCTGTATCAATAGAATTTATAACATAATTATATAATTAATAATTTTAATATTAACCATTTATAATGATGAAAACTATTTAATATTTTGAAACCTTAGTATTTAGTATATAACAATAATTAAAAGAAATGTTAAACAACTCATACAAAAATTAATCTCCTAAATATAAAATTTATATGTATACATACAAATAAATATTCGTATTACACGCATTATATAAATATTTCTATCACGAAACTAACCTTCATAGTATGTCAAATTCGAATTTTACGTTGTAGTATCGCAACATTAATTATCTTGCAATAATACACAACCCTGTTTTAGACAATAAAAAACAATGTAATGTAATATACACAAGAAAACATGAAAACACACGTGAAGCAAAAAGCATCGTAAGTGTATAGATACCTATATTACATCGACCACAAAATAATTACTTTATCAATATAAAATAGTTAATATGCATCAATTTTAATGATATACGATGTAATAAAACGTAAAAAATGAAAAAAAGAAAATAAAATTAATAAAAATAAATGTAGAGAAATACATAGAATTTTAATTTATATTGCGCATAATATTCAGAACGATAAATGACTACTAACGCCTATAATACGTAAACCAATCAATCGACTATTCGAAAGTTAGTATTATGTTTTTTAAGGTTGTTCAATAATTTTAAAATGAGTTTTATAAATAGTCCATGAATAAAAAGAAACTTAATTCTTACATACAAAACATGGTGAAAAACCTGAACATTCGATTTTAGTGTAATATAATTTATAATCAAGTCCGATTTTCAACAGACATTTATTTATTCTATATATTACTATCGTTACAAAAACAATGAATGTAGTACTTTTAGCAATAATAAGAAATTGAATATTAGTATTCAAATTGAAATGCTATAGATAAAATTGAATGTCTCTTATACTGGAGTTTCAGTGTTAAATGACAAATAAATATATTTTTTAAATGTGTATTTAATTAATGATTAGAAATTTTTTTAAATTTTGTAAATAATTAACTAGTATTTATGTTAAAAAAAAGTTATTTCAATTCGTTGAAAGAGGTTGGTGATAAAATTTAAATTGTTTCATATATTTCTAATGTAAGTTTTATAATAATTAAAAACATATGTTTTTTTAGATAATTTTAAAATCAATGAAACCTCTATAACTAATGCCATTTAAACATCCAATTCTATACACATTTGCATTTGTATATAATGAATTATTTGTGTTTGTGTAATTTACCATTTGGTTATATGTATTTTTATAATATTTATAGTCTAATCACTTTAAATTCATAATGGCTATTACAAGTGGTACAAATTTTGTAACAGAGTATTGGTTTGACATATTGTTACGAATTGTCTTAGTGGGATTATTTATGTAAGTTAAATTTAGCCTACTGTAGTAAAATAAATTTTTATATTTTTTGAATGAAAATATATTATAATTTTTAATAAAAGTAAAAATAAATATACTATTTTTTATGCGTACAGTGAATTAGAACAGGCAGAACCATTTACTAGAAAAATTCATGAAGATGAATTATGGTTATATAAAAACCCAAGAACTGAATCATATGTTCCAACTACTATATTATGGGTAATGTATCTTACATGGGAAACCATTATTATAATATATTTTGACATTATAATTAATTTTTATATATATAAGATTAATTTGTATTTATTTTCAGCCCTTGGTTTTTGTAATGCCTACTATAGTAATCTTTTGTGTCTTTTTGGTTTACAAAGACAAAACTGATATTTATCAAGCACTATTATCTGTAACTTTAGCATTAGGATTTAATGGCGTTATTACAGATATCATAAAACTTATTGTTGGTAAGAGTTATAAAATATCAGTTATCTTAAAAGTATTATACATATAACAGATAATATCCTTTGATAGGCCGTCCTAGGCCAGATTTTTTTTGGAGATGCTTCCCTAATGGACAAACTAATCCAGATTTTAAATGTAATGGAAATCCAATTGTCATAAAAGATGGAAAGAAATCATTTCCAAGTGGTCATTCCTCATGTATGTTGAAAAGTGAAGTATATACTTATTAACAAAAGTTATTTAAATTTTATTAAAAGATCTACATATTTTTTAGTTGCATTTGCAAGTTTTGGCTTCATTGCACTATATGTAGCTGGTAAATTACATACATTTAGTCTAATAGGCAAGAGACAATCGTGGAAATTATGTGCATTTATATTACCAATTTGTATTGCTCTTTTAATTGCACTGAGTAGAATGTGTGATTATCATCATCATTGGCAAGGTAAGCATATTTTTTATTTTATCAGTAAATAAATATCTTAATTCCGAAAATATTAGATGTGGTTGCAGGTTCAATAATAGGATACTTCTTGGCATACATGTGTTATAGACATTATTATCCACCATTAGATTCACAGGTATGTCATAAACCATATGCAGCTCGTACTCATCAGATTGAATTGGAAAATGCAAGAAGCAGAAATGAACAAATCAAATGGATTTAGAAAATCGAGACTACAGTATTAAGACTATACAAAATTTTAGAAAGTAATAATTTCATTTTTATTTTACATATTAATTTTTTTTACATATTATTTATAAGTATAATAAGTAATATTAATATATGCACTTTTATGTATATATTGTAAATATATATTTTGTGTTGCTTAAAAACACCAATGTATTCAATAAAAAATTTGTTTTAGTAGAAATGAGTTACTTGAAATTGCTTAAAGTGGCGCGATTGAAACATGCGCGGGCACGTAGAAATCAGTATTTTGCGCACATGCGCCATTTTAGAAGTTTCACGTATGGTACGCCATTAAGTTGGTTCAGTCAAACAGGAGCAGTAGTGAAGTCGATGGTGTTAGTGCTTCTTGTAAGCTTTTTATCTTGGCAGTTGGTTGTGTATATCTTCATGAATTTTAGAATTCATTTGAATATTTCATATATTTCTAACGGAGATTAATATCATATTTCGAATATTGTTCATATATAGAACATCAGCACATTTTTTTTTCGTATGAATTAAGAGTTGTATCAGGTTTCTCAACTCTGTGAAGTGACATAGTTATTTACGAGCTGTTGTGTTGGTGAAATGTTGTCTCAACTTCCTGTACATGGCGAGGACTCATGAGCGTCGTCAGTCGTGTTGAATAGTCAAACGCTAGTGTTCAAACGGTGTCTTATTCTTTTATAAGAATTTTCCGTTAAATAGATCTATTTGCATCATCTAAATCAACGATATTGTGCCAGTTGTGTGTAAAAATGATGAACATGGAAACGGATGAGATTATCGAAGACACAAACACGAATCTTCAGGTACGCAACATATATTAGTATTTTTGACCCGAAACCTACCGCCATCTTATGTTTCCTTATGATGGAGTAATTCACTAATATTTTGCGATCGACCGTTATTTCCTGTAAAGCTTATATCTGTTGTATACACTTTTTATTGAAAATTATTATTCGGAAACATATCTCGTGTACAAGAGGTTATAAAATGCGATTATATGCTGTCATACATGATTGTGGTCATATCTCTAAACCTCTTATATCAAGATATTTACGTACATTTAATAATGACAGTTACCTTATTATTGTGATAAGAATTAAGATTGCATCATTTTTAGTTCCTTTGTTTAAGCAAATCACTACATTGCTACATATTATCATGTTATTTATGAAATACTACGAATATTTAACTTTGTTTAGAATCATACAAAATACATATTACTCATTACGACTTGAAATATATATTTCTATTTGAACAAAAAGTATATTTTACTTGTTATGCATGTCGTCGTATGATTGACATTAAAATTTGATTATAAATTTTCTAATATTTATATTACATATTTCAATTATAAGTGCATGATTAATATTCCTATTTGAATTTTCAATTTTTTATTTATATGAATTTTTGACATAAAATAATAATATTCACAATATAGAATAGAATTTTAACTTCAAATTATTATGCAGTCAAGTTCGATTAACCTGTTATATACGACAAGGCTGTTTTATACCTTTGTCACGTTAGCTTTGTTATTTTAGCTATATAGTCGATATATATATATATTTTTTTTTTATCTGAAGGTGTTTAGTTTGCTAATATTTAATTAACAATAGCTTCATTTGATCGGATACAATCGTCTTCGTTGCTAGAACAAAGGGCAGATCGTTTAAACACATCTAATCTCCAAGCTTGCCAGACTGGGAACAGCTTACTACATAATCAATGTTTTAGCTCCCTCTTCACCTTTTCTCTTTTGTTTCACTTTCGCGATTCTCCACATTTTTTTAATACTTCTTTCGCAATTTTAAGGGTTAAGTTATATTACCTTTATAATAATACTTGACAAATAGAATTTATTCTTTAATTTTTTTATACTTATTCTTTTATGCAATTTTAAAGCGATGATTATGATTATTAATAGTAATTAATCTTTATCGTCCTACTTTGTCGTTTAATGTTACAGTGATATTGATTTATACATACAATTGGATATATGCCAAAAATGCCTATGAATGTATATCAGAATTGAGATACATCTTTTATTTCCAATTACGATGATAATTAAAAATGGAAAACAAAATATTATTTTCCGATAAAAGAATACATTATTAATTTTTTTAAACATATGAAATGATATTAAAGACACATTGAAGTATAAAATAATAAATCTGTAGATGTACAAAAGTAAAGTACACGATTTACATGTCTATTGTGTTAAAATTAAACTACACACGTGTACTTTCGAGGAGACCGTGATAGAAAAAACATACTACATTGTAATCCTCCTGTTAAAAGGTTTTACGAAATTAAGTATTAAATTAGTATTATTTTTCTCAATGCGTGTATTATGATTTATAAAAAAAATATATATGTAAACATTCTTCTTTTTTTTTTCAATATTTTAATATTAAATTTTGATAGAAAGAAGATATACCGATATATTTATATTATCATTACTATTAGAGTTCCAACTGTCAATGTCTTATTAAAGTATTCTACCATCGCTCAATGTAAATGAACACTGTATTGTGTTATCGAGCTGTACGTGACTTGTCGAAAAAAAAAAGTATTACCCCTCTATTTAATGCTAGTGACTCATCATTCCGGTTTCACTCCTTGCTACATTACCATGTACATTTTTAATTTTTTTATCGTTTTATTCCGAGCTACAACTATGTAAAAAGTACTTGACAGCATTGAGGAAGTGATACATTGTGATTATGAATTTACAATTGTCTTATAAAATCGGATTTATGTAAATTGTTTTATATATTACTGAAACTCGTTCTCCTCGGATGTTTTTCCTCGTTTCATATATAAAAAGACAAAGACTTCTAAAATTTAGTGCTATAAGTATCCATAATCAAGGACGACAGCAAATTTCGAAACATTCGTGAGGTTCACGTGGTTCATTGTTACATACTTCACGGTGTACTTTTCGTTTTTGCCCCTACAGATTTCGTGTATCAGTTTTCACACACCTATGATATTTATCATTGATAAACAGTACAAACTACAAATAAAACAGTAAAAATCATAAACTATACGATTGTTTTCTTTTTCTCCGGCTTGTTCTACACTTTCTTTTGTAATCGGATATATGCACAGTCGCCAATGATAATATTGGCAGATATTCTTCGGAATACCGTCCAATATAATTTATCGTTATCAGCATCGGAATATTATCTTGATATTTATGATCGTATTAATTTGTTAAAATGAATAAAGAATGACGTATCGGCATTTCACACGTACATGTAGATATTGCTGTTCACTTTTCTACGAAGATTTCAAATCTATAACATTTGTTTCTGCCAAAGTTGCCGGTTTTGCGTCACTACTTGCTGAAATAGAAAGAACGTGTAAGGGGTATGAAGACAAAGAGATACAAAGAGCATAGATTCGACACGAGTTCGCGATCCCGTTATACTGGGAACACCACGGAGAAACATTTTCAGGTGATCGAGGTACTCCTCGGTCGCCAAGACTCTTCAATGTTGCTATGCTACCTTTTACAGTTGAGTGATCACGATATCTCAAATCGAAGGACCGTTCTGTGCATAATGCACATATGTGCAACGACATAATTAGGCATTCTTAAAATCTTGCATGTTTCATAGAACGAAGACGCGTAGGTGCATTTCCTTTTGTTATGAAAAAAAAAAAAATATGTGAAAAATGAAATTTTAGGTTTTTAATGGAAAATATGAAAGACGGAAAATATATTTCTCAGCTATTGCGATTACAATGTTCAAGAATGTGTTTCGATCGGTAAGATTTTTAGATATAAATGTTTAACTTCTACTGCGAGACATTTAATAAGATATGCGTCTATCATAAGAGTTTTTTGTTTGCAGAAGTAGTAAGCGTTAACAAGTAGGTCAGACACGAAATATTGGATTAATGCAGACCATGGTCCGTTGATACAATTTTCTTTATACAAATCGGTTCGAAATTCAGTTCGAATAGGACGTTATTTATGTACAGGGCACGTAATTATATCATAAACTTCTAATGGAAAAGTGAATTGATCAATGGATTATTATATTATTATTTTTTGATTTTATAGTTTTATTCTATGAATAAATGTGTATTTATAAGTGTTCTGTTGCTAACATTTAATTTATTTTATTCGCGACTTCGTTTTATTGCGTTCATTGATAAAAAGCGTGATCACCGTTAAATTATATCTATGATAATAGAAAGTACTGTAATTCAAAAGAACAAATTGCATGTTTGGACATCAATTTCTACGAGCGTTTAATGTCTTGTATATATAAGAGAGTGTGGTCTATCTGAGGTCAAGAACCTGATACTACACGCTATCTTAAAATACATGTGTCACCTAGAGTAGCTTTACTACTATTTTATATGATACTTCGAAATATTGCGTTTTAGTTGTATTATGTATTTCAAAATTTGTAAATATACAATAAAAAAAATATATTTGAGTATTTTTATATATGTTCCCTAAAGTATGACATGTTTACAATAGTCAATCTAGGCATCTATCTATATTTATATTATTAAATGTGAATTAGATTATATTAAGCTAATATTATAAATATTCACATTTTGTTTAAAAAAAAGTGGTATTTTTATAATACGTGCAATTTTTTATAATGTTTTTACAGTATCCAATAACAATACTTTATGATCCTACTCGCAAGAAAGATCTAACATCTGGAGTATCAGCACAATACAGACAAGAGAAGGAAACTTGTATGAAGCTTTTTGAAAAGTGGAGTGAATCAGAACAAGTTAACTTTGTTGAACAATTGTTAATAAGAATGTGCCACTACCAGCATGGTCACATCAATGCATATTTGAAACCAATGTTGCAGAGAGATTTTATTTCTCTATTACCAAGTGAGTATTTTAGTGAAATATTCTTCTTTGGGAATTGCAAAATACTACTCAAATCTTTCATAAAAAATATTTTTATTATCAGAAAAGGGATTGGATCATGTAGCAGAGAGCATTCTTTCCTATCTTGATGCTGATTCGTTAATCGCTGCTGAATTAGTATGTAAAGAATGGCACAGAGTAATTAGTGAAGGAATGCTTTGGAAGAAATTAATTGAGTGTAAAGTTCGAACTGATTCAATATGGAGAGGTCTTGCAGAAAGGAGAGGATGGTTAGTTAATATATTCTATGAAATCTCATTTTGTGATATTTGTTGATTTATTAATCTTTTTAGGATTCATTATCTATTCAAACCAAGACCAGGGGAAAGTCATCCAAATTATAATTTCTATAGATCTCTTTATCCCAAAATAGTTAAAGATATTGTTAGCATAGACCATAATTGGAGAATGGGAAGATTCAATCTTCAAAGAATAAACTGTAGAAGTGAAAATTCAAAAGGTGTTTACTGTTTACAATATGATGACCAAAAAATTGTCTCTGGTCTTAGAGACAATACAATTAAAATCTGGGACAGAAGTACATTACAGTGCATTAAAGTCTTAACAGGACACACCGGTTCTGTTCTATGTTTACAGTATGATGACAAAGCAATAATATCTGGTTCCTCTGATAGCACTGTAAGAGTTTGGGATGTTAATACTGGAGAAATGGTTAATACATTAATACATCATTGTGAAGCAGTACTACATCTTAGATTTAATGATGGCATGATGGTCACTTGTTCAAAGGTCAATAAACTTTTTATATCTTTCCTTTATGATTTTAGATATCATATTTAATATATTTTGTGTTTCTTGGGATGAAAGAAATAACTACTTGTTAAATGTATCTAGGATCGTTCAATTGCTGTATGGGATATGATATCAAAATCAGAAATTGTATTAAGAAGAGTACTAGTGGGGCACAGGGCAGCAGTGAATGTTGTTGATTTTGATGAAAAATATATTGTTTCTGCTAGTGGTGATAGGACTATTAAAGTATGGAAAACATCTACTTGCGAATTTGTGCGAACATTAAATGGACATAAACGGGGTATAGCGTGTTTGCAATATAAGGACTGCTTAGTAGTTAGTGGTAGCAGTGATAATACAATCAGATTATGGGATATTGAATGTGGTGCGTGCTTACGCGTTTTAGAAGGACATGAAGAATTGGTCAGATGTATTAGATTTGACAGCAAACATATAGTTAGTGGAGCTTATGATGGGTAAGTATAAAAAAATATTCCCATATTGTATCCCATGCTATTACAGTAATATTATGTTTATTGTTTTATGTTGTAGAAAGATTAAAGTATGGGATTTGGTCGCAGCATTAGACCCACGTGCTCTAACTAACTCACTTTGCATACGTACATTAGTGGTGAGATATTTTATGTATTTTATTTTAATATTATATAAAATCACTTTAATAACAATAGCATATATTTGCCATCTAGGAACACACAGGGCGTGTATTTCGTCTACAATTCGACGAGTTCCAGATAGTGTCATCATCACATGATGACACAATATTAATTTGGGATTTTCTGAATTTTAATCCATCAAATGGATCTGTATCTTGTGGGCCTGCAGCAATAAATGCATCACGTCTGAACCAATCTGATACTAGATCTCCATCTCGTAAGTACCATAAGAGAGATATTTGTTTTAAGAGAAAGTTCTGGTTTAAATACAGTGTCATTCCTTAAGATTTTTTTACATCAAAGTAAACAAACTCTGTGGTTTTTAGTATTTTATTTTGTAACTTTTTAATATATATTTATTTCATCTAAACATTAGGAGCATATATACTATGTTTCATAGTAGTCCTCAACAACATTTTTTTTTAATGTTGAAATGTCTGGTTTCCTGTTTATATATTTCAATCAAACAAGTTAAATATATTCTTCAATTCTATGAAATTTCCATGGTAGTAAACTCAAAAAAGTGAAGAAAATAATTCTACTTCTCCTGAAAATTAGTCCATTTGAGGAAACTCAAGATATTAGAGGCTTACTCTTTGTGGAAATGTATATTGTTTAATTTAAATAACTAAACATCTTTTAATAATTAAAGAATTTAAAAATGTAAAACTATTAATATTTTTAAAGTTTTAAACTAGAACTTTTCCTTAGGTACTTAATATTTTCTGATATTATACATTTTCTTTTTTTATAGCATTCGAGTGACGCATCCCTATGAATATTCCTTCATTGTGATATAATTGTAAGTATAATGTGTTATTTAAAGTAGAAAATGTAAATATGGTTGTGTATAAATTTGTATAATTATAAAATATTCTTTCCTATTATATGTTGTAGAAATATGTTTCACTGATATCTTTGTTTCAGACAAGTGATTAGTGAGTGAATTCAATGTGTTCACGATTGTGTACACAGAGAATGAAGAATCAGTGTCCAGTGTGAACAGCGCCTAGAAAGAAACAGAATCTCAGAAAGACACGGTCATTGATTTTTGTTTATTATTTGCTGTGAAAAGCAAACGTAATTCTCTAAAATAGGATATGTATGGGGTGACACATAAAACTACGAATTAATTTATATGCGCTTGACGCACTGCGTTTAGTAACGAACAGTATAATTAAAATCACATAAATACATCCCATGGATGTAAATAATTGTTTGCTTTGGCCATATTTGGAATTCTTCTACGCTCTATGACATGATAGAAGTTGACCACTTTCCTATTACTATGAAAAAAAGACTTACAATACGTAAAGAAAATGAAGACGTTTTTAGGGAGGCTGGATACACTTAATAACATGTTAGATGTATTATAATAAATTAATGATTTTTTTAATGTAATTAATTTATAATAAGGAGATTGTAAAATGCCGTTTGATTGGAGTACTTATCCAGTGTGAATGTGGACATTCTGGTCTCGATATGTGAGAGGATTATTATAACTATATCACGTTTCATTATCTTCTAAATCTAGCTAATGTGAATTATTGTACCCATTTTTAGCATTATAGATGTACAGCTGTTAATCGAAAACATAGCAGTTTCCATGGACATTAATTTTATGAAATTTATATTATATATTGAAAAGTAAATGGAAAGCTAATAACCTCTGCACAGTCATTGATAAAATACCATTTGCATTTAAAATATAAAGTTTCATTATACCATAATGTAAATATTAATTCACAAAGAAAGCAATATAGTGACTTTGAGGTAATCTTAACTGCTGTAAAACAATTATTATGTTTTTTGACTAATGATCTCGAATAGATCATAGGTTTCAATTTTTGTTTAAGCTACGTTAGTCACATCTTTTCAATTATAAATTATAAGTGTGTTCTGAACAATACTTAGTTAAAATATAATTGTCATTTCCGAGATTTTATAAATGCTATCAAAAACATTACTTTTATTTTTATGGTAGTAATAATATTGGAAAATATGTTTACTTATTGGTATATTGAACAATAGAATAAATATGATATCTTCTCAAAATTGTTACAAAGTATAGTAATATATATATATATATATATATATATTATATTATATTATATATATATATACATACACACACACACACATATATATGTCGGTAAATATTGCGATGATTCGAATATTTTGACCACATTAAAAAAACTCGAAGTCAAGCTTATGGATATGTACCCTTGATATTGATTTCAATATATATATTTTAAATTTTATACAGCATAGATTTTGCATGAGAATTAAACTGTGAATATGTGCTAAAAAAAAAGGAATTAACTATCACAGGTGAAATATGTGAGGTTACTTCACTTTTGCATTACATAAATAACAAATAGTATTAAGTAGTACTTGTACATTATTATATTATATAAATATTTACATTAAAGATAAAAAAAAATTATACAAAATTATGAACTGCATGTAGTCAAATCAGGTACAAAGAATTGTGATTTTTAAGCTAGAATGGTGGCATGAAAAATTTTTTATAACTTTATGGTATGTATATATGGGACTCCAGTGCAAACATTACTTTTGTAGTATGCAGCATGTTTTAAATTCTTAAAATACTTTAATGAAGAAAATAGCATAATAGTAATTGTTGCAGGTATTAACATAATTTCTTTGTAAGCACATATTTCATTATATTACAGCTATCTAAATACGTACATATATAAGTAGTGAAATCATATATTGCTGTTTCTTGCATTCTACTTTAGAATGTAAAAATATACATATATATTTTTTTTATTTAGATTGGGGTCTTAAAATACTTGAGTTAATAAATACATTAAAAGATGTACAATTTTTATTACATAAAATCTTTTTGTTTAATATTAATTATGATAATTATTTGTGGATGGAAAATATAAAAAATCCGAAACATTTTATTTAGTTCTAAAAATGTCGAAATGAGCGACAACATGTCTTAAACATTATTTAGTTTTGATCATAATTTGAATGTTACATCTGTCCACAATAATACTATGGCAGAAGTATCTTTAAGAAAACATTGTGATGTTTATTGTTAATAATAATATAAAAGTTCATGTATGAAATTAATTACACAAGAGTAATATGAAGGCTGTGGAAAAGCTATACTTGAAATACAATATCTATGCAAGAAAATGCAATTTTAATGGAAAAGAGTATCCATCATTATCCCTTGAATAATATACTTTTTTCAAAAACCAATTAACATAAAATTTTCTTAAAGCATTGTTATACTTTTTTACCAACATATTGAAGTTTTAGTCTTTTTGGACTGAAGTATTAGTAGTATTATAAAGTTTGCTACTGACATATATACTATATTAGTATTAATGATCAAAGCTATTATATATTAAAACAATTAATATTTGCACTGCAAGTTTAAGTAACATTTTCAATATTTGTAATCAATATGTTACTTGTATTTCATTATTTATTTACCTTTTTTTTTTTTTTAAGACATTGCATGATACAGTTAGTAAAAAATTTGACCAGATTATTACAATTTGCATTATTCTATATATGAATAAATTCTTTGTTTGTATATTTATATTGTATCTATATTTATGTGTACACAAATCTGTGTGCACGCAAACTATAAGAAAATATATCTCGTATATTTTTTTTATTATTAACTGCATGGAGTAATACATTGTTTTGTCAAAGATAAAATTTTACAAGATTTTAACAAAACTTAAAAATTGCCTTGGTAAAGAAAAGGCCCCAATCTGAATGTTATATTTTCATTCTATTATTTATACATTATATTTTATCATATACAATGCTATATAGTATACAAAATTTAGATGCATATACAGTGATAATAATCATTCTTTATCCAAATCCAATTCTTTCATTTAATATTGTTGCAGTATGACAAAATATTTAATCTATAATATATATTAAAAAAAGTTATTACATTTAATTTACATATTACTATTTTCTTTTTATTTTGAATATCGAGAACTTATTTAAAATATTACTTAGATTCAGCATTTGATGTTTCATATTTCATCATTTTTAATTTTATATTACTTCTTGCAAATTGTAGATTTTTATTTTTGTAATGAACAATTTATGACAACTACTTAAAAATTTATTTATGAGATATATCTAAAAAATAAAATAGAAGAATTACAAGATTTATTTACAACTATATCTTAATAAAGCCTCAATATAAATCTATGTATAAACAATTAAACAGTTTTATAACATTGTCCTTTGTGACATCAAATTATTTGAAAAACGGCAAGTTTGTAATTTACGTTTACTGTTAAAAAAGGATATTTTATTTTAGAATACGTATAGGATACTTTTCTAATTCTTCGATTTTTATTTTATTTCTTTTATTTCATATTTAAAAATATCTATAAAATTCACTATAATATTCTATTTTGCATTACTGGTTTTACACAAAGTATATACAACATAAATATCAAATTTTTATTGTGTATACTAAATAATGAATGCTAAACAAAAATAATGATTAACAATTAACTTAACTAGTGTTTTTAAAGTAATCTCATCGGTTGAAGCATAGAATTTGATTAAATATTCCACGTAATTTAATATTACTAACTATAATTTTCACATATTGAAATGGTGAAAACTCAATTTTCCTTCCATATTTGTGAAATAAGCGGTATGATTTTTTTTTTTTTTGTTATTAAAGGTGGCGTTGTTGATGCTTCCGAGGTAGGAAACGTCGCTTCTACATAATATGTTGTGGCAGTCGAGATTAAAGCATGTGATCCTGCCTTCATTGTAGATAATACAAAGCTGCGAAAATGGCGGACGAACAGGTGAGTTACCGATCAAAATAACGTATAAACCTCAAAATGCGGTGGAGTTATTTATGATGAAGTGATTTTAAAAATCGTGTGGTAAGCCAGCCGGTGATAAATCTGTTGCAAGTTATGTGGTATCGACGTGTGTCCCAAACATTTTGCTGCCGGGAAACTTAAGTATTCTTGGAAGCTACGTTGTTTGTTGCCGGACCACAGTGATTATTTTGTCGCGCTGTCAATGAAAATGCAATCACAAACTGAAAAATTTGTTGGTTTTAACTTTATTGACATCTTACTGTACAAACAGAATTGTGTTGTCGATATGTAAAACTTTAACCTTGTTTTCGTAAATAGTATTTTGTGTAGATATAATTCTGAAGTTTCAGAAGATTATTAATGGATGAAAATATCATCTAAGCCGTGAACTTTATGTTTGAATATTACTATTTGAACAAAATTAAGATTATTTTCGTTATATTTATATTAAATTATTAGTTGAAATTAGTTAAAAAAATATAGCATAACCTATTCATTTCTATTTTACAACATAAACTAAGATATTTTTTCTGTTACTTTAATACTTTAGCTTGTTGTTTATCTGACATTAGTTATAAGTTTTCGTTTTATTAATCGTAATTTTTCGATTGAATTAAAAACAATTCATAATTACTTTGATATATATTTGTAACTTTTAAAACAAATGTTTATTTTAAATTCAGTTATTTAACTATTGTTATTTACAAAATATAAATTAAATAATTTCCAAATATTGTTTAAAAATTAAAAATATTAATTATTACATTAATTTTTAATTTTATAATAAAAAATAAAACTTGTTATAATCCTATTTAATTTCTACTCTATAAACGATATAATTTTAAAATGATGTTTATTTGTTACTATATCAATAAGTAATTTTTATATATTTAAAATAAATAAAATTATACTTTTCATAAATATAAAAACATTTTAAACTACACCAAGAATTAAATCTGTAAAAAGTCTGCAAAGTGAAGTAATAGTTCTGAAGTACACAAACTTAAAATACCTACATGGAAATATTAAAATTTGTGATAAATTATATCACTAAGAATGAATCACATACAGGAAGTACGCCAGCTGGAATTGCTATGCAAGCAGTTATATGAATCACAAGATTCTGTGCATCGTGCAGAGGCTGAAAAAGCACTTGTTGCTTTTCAAAATGCTCCAGATACACTTACAAAGTGCCAGCTCCTACTTGATCGAGGAGATTCTGCATATGCTCAATTATTGGCAGCTACTACCTTGACGAAACTATCAGCAGGACTTACTTTACAACAAAGACTTGACATACGTAAGTAAATTATTAGTTGTTTAAAGTATTTAAACATATTTAGATCTGATACTTATAATTTTATTTTAGGAAATTATATTCTCAATTACTTAGCAACTCAACCAAAGTTACCAAACTTTGTGATACAAGCTTTAGTTACACTATTTGCTAGGATATCGAAGTTTGGTTGGTTTGATATTGATAAAGATGAATATGTTTTTAGAAATGTGGTCAGTGATGTAACTAAGTTTCTTCAGGTTGGTTATTATCTTAATTTTTAAATGTTTATTTTTCATAAGTATATAATATTTTGATGTAATACATAGGGTTCAGTAGAACACTGTATGATAGGAGTTCAATTACTTTCTCAATTGACATGTGAAATGAATCAAGTATCAGATGCAGATGCAAATAGATCTACTACAAAACATAGAAAAATTGCCAGTCACTTCAGAGATACACAACTTTTTGAAATCTTTAGGTTATCATGTACTTTATTAAGTACAGCTCGAGAAAATTGTAAAAGTTTAAATTTTAATGATGAAGCACAGGTATGTCTTTTGTTCCTTTCTTACTGCATTCATAAAAAGGTTTTCATTGTATATATTATTATTACATATTTATATTGTTGCTGTTGCTGTTATTGTTAGTATTATTGTTATTATTATTATCATATCTTTCTTTTATTTAGCATGGTCTGATCAGACAACTTTTAAAATTAGCACAAAATTGTTTGACATTTGACTTTATTGGAACATCAACGGATGAAAGTTCTGATGATCTCAGTACAGTACAAATCCCAACCTGCTGGAGACCTGCATTTTTGGATTTTACATCACTCAAACTTTTCTTTGATTTATATCATAGTTTACCTAATACATTATCATCTTTGGCCCTTTCATGTTTGGTCCAAATAGCATCTGTTAGAAGAAGTTTATTTTCAAACCCAGAAAGGGCACAATTTTTAACACACTTAGTTAGTGGTATAAAACACATACTACAAAACCCTCAAGGTTTGAGTGATCCTGAAAATTATCATGAATTTTGTAGACTATTATCAAGGTTGAAAAGCAATTTTCAACTTGGAGAATTGGTTTTAGTCAAAGATTATCCAGAAGCTATACAATTAATTGCAAAATTTACAATCCAGAGTTTACAGATGTGGCAATTTGCACCAAATAGTTTGCATTATCTATTAACTTTATGGCAAAGAATGGTGTCATCTATGCCTTATGTAAAAGCAGGAGACCCACATCTGTTAAATACATATACTCCAGAAATTGTAAATGCATATATTACTTCAAGACTTGAATCAGTTACAATAGTAGTTAGAGAAGTTTTGGAAGATCCACTTGATGATTTAGGAATAGTTCATCAACAATTGGAGCAAATATCTGTTATTGTGAGATGTGAATATCAAAAGACATGTACTTTGTTAGTACAACTTTTTGATCAGGCTGCTAGAACGTATCAAGAATTAATGACACAAACAGCATCTCCAACACAACGAATGGATATAACTATACAAGAGGGTCAACTCACTTGGCTTGTGTATATTATAGGTAAAAAAGATGTGTAGATCAATAAATACAGCAAAAAGGTATATGTTAAATTTAATAAATATCATATTTAATAAATAGGTGGTGTTATTGGGGGAAAAATAACATTTAATAGTAATGAAGAGTATGATGCAATGGATGGAGAACTAGTTTGTAGAGTACTTCAGTTGATGAATTTGACTGATTCAAGACTTACGCAAGGTGGCTGTGAAAAATTGGAGTTAGCAATGTTAAGCTTTTTTGAACAATTTCGTAAAATATATGTAGGTGATCAAGTTCAGAAAAATTCTAAAGTATATAGAAGACTGTCAGATGTTTTGGGAGTTACTGATGAATCCATGGTACTGGGAATACTTATTCGAAAAATGTAAGCGAAAATATATTTTGATTAATATAATTTGAAATATTTGAAGATTTAAGATTTTAATATTGCACTTACAGAATAACAAACCTCAAGTATTGGGGTCGTAGTGAACAAATTATTTCAAAAACATTACAATTATTAAATGATTTATCTGTGGGATATAGTTGTGTCCGTAAACTTGTAAAATTAGAAGAAGTACAATTTATGCTCAACAATCATACAGTATGTATAAATAAATATTTGTAATATCTTCTTACAAAAAAATTAAGAGAAATACACTGTATATGATTTTTTTTTTTTATTAACAGAGAGAGCATTTTCCATTTCTGGGAAACAATGTTGCTGTAACAGAAATGCGTTGTAGATCAATGTTCTATACATCCTTGGGTAGATTATTAATGGTAGATCTAGGAGAAGATGAAGAAAGATTTCATACATTTATGTTACCTTTAACAAGTATGAAAGTTATATCTAGCATTCCAATAACACACTTGTTTAATATTTATATTTACATTTTTCATTTATAGGTGCATTTGAAAATTTGGGACAATTAATTGGTCCTGCTGATCCTTCACTTTTTGCAGCAGAGGAAGCAAAAAAGGCATTGATTGGTTTAGCAAGAGATTTAAGAGGTTTAGCTTATGCATTTAATACAAAAACATCCTATATGATGCTCTTTGATTGGATGTATCCTTTTTGTAAAACATAAATTGATAATAATATATAATTTATTTTAATTTAATAAATATAAAGTACCTTAATTTACATGCAGATATCCTAATTATACACCGATTTTATTACATGCTGTGGAATTGTGGCATTATGAACCACAAGTTACTACACCCGTCCTAAAATTATTTGCCGAATTAGTACAAAATAGGAGTCAACGATTACAGTTTGATGCATCTTCTCCAAATGGAATTTTATTATTTCGTGAAGCTAGTAAAGTAATATGTAGTTATGGTAATCGTATATTAAACGTTGAAGTTCCAAAGGATCAAATATACCCCTTAAAACTCAAAGGGATAAGTATATGCTTCAGTATGTTAAAAGCAGCTTTATGCGGGAGTTACGTAAATTTTGGTGTGTTCAGATTATATGGTGACGAGGCATTGGATAATGCACTTAATACATTTGTAAAATTACTTCTTAGTATACCACAAAGTGATTTATTGGTATGCATTAATTAATTTATACAAATGTTTTATTTAAAAGATAAATATAAATTTTATATGATTTAATGTTGTTTTCTTATAGGATTATCCAAAATTATCTACAACATATTTTGTGTTACTTGAATGTTTGGCTCAGGATCACATGGTATTTCTTTCCACTTTGGAACCCAGAGTATTCTTGTACATTTTATCAAGCATCAGCGAAGGCCTTACAGCACTAGGTGCGCAAAAAAACTCCTATACAGGTCTGTGCGGCTGATTCTATTTTATTATCATTCTCTTATCCTCTATGCCATGTCACAGGGTTATAAAACCCAAATCACTTAGATCAATTTCTTTTTTCTAAGAAACTGTTTGTTAAATATTTTGCATTCTCAAAAATTAATAAGACATGAATAATTGTTTATGATTTCAGTATAGTAGAAATATTAATTATAATGAGATACATAATTTAGTAGTGATTTTTAAATTCTTTGAAACATTTTGTCCAAATTTTACTAGATTTTCTTTATAAATAAACATATTCAAAACTATATATTAAAGATATGTAAATAATCTTGTTTCATGCATGTACGAATTTGGACAATATTAATGCAGTTTTATAATTATCAGTATAAAGTATAAAAGAAACCAGAAAAAAGTTAGATAATAAGAATGTTTAATTTTGTTTATGTTTATTTGCTTTTTGCATTGTTGCTTGGAATGTAAACCTGCATTTAGGTATATTAGTTACTGCTATAGTTTGAAAGAAACAGAAACAAATGTATGCTGAGTAATTTTTATGCATATAAAAAGAATGATTTAATCACTATAATCATATAGGCAATGAGAGGATTGGAGTTTGTAGAATCTAGACCCTAATTGCTATTGTTCTATTGCTTTTTTTTTTTCTCAAATTTTTATTCGTATTTTTAATGTTGTATTTAATAATAATGTTGTATTAAACAATTTAAGAATTCTTTATTCTTTTAAGATTATATTACATAGTGGGTCTAGCACACATAGTCAGCCGCACAGCTGGCATGCTACTAAAATATATTACTATTCATAGTTATAAGTAGTTAAATTACTAATTTACTAATCGTTATGTGCTGTTTTCACGTTTTATGCTTTGTTTTTCATTCAATGTATGATATGCTAAATTATGTACAACATTTTATTGCAAATACCTAAAATATGAATGATTATTGTTTGTTCGTTTACTTATTCAAAATTGACATTGATTATTTTTTTATTTACTACATATTTTCTATTAATACCAGGAATTTCAAATTTTTTGTATATTTGAATAAAATTAAATTTGGAAAATAATAAATGAACAAATAATTTTACAGAATTCACACTATTTTCAAGGTAGGTTTCTGTATTAAATTCCACAATACTTACTGATTATATTTATCTATGTTTTTATATTATTATTATTATTATTTTATTATTATTATTATTTTATTCTTATTATTTTATTAATTGTTCATATTTTAAAGTAATTGTTTAATTTTATTTCAATATAAAACTTGAAATAAAAATTACAAAATTTTTTTGCAGATACAATGGTCTGTACTGGTTGCTGTGCAACACTTGATCATATTGTGACTTACTTATTTAAACAACTATATCAAAAAGGTATCATCTATTTACTAGTATTCGTTTCATATATCTATGTTAATGTGATTTGAATACAACATGTACCCTTTTCGTCAGGGGGATATCCAGGAAGAAAAAATACTGTAGTTCCAGGAGGGGGAGACTTGTTTTTACAAGTTTTGAAACAACATCCTGAAATTCTTCAGCAAATGTTAAGTACTGTTTTAAATGTGATAATGTTTGAAGATTGTAGAAATCAATGGAGTATGTCACGTCCCCTTTTGGGATTAATCCTTTTAAATGAAGAAGTAAGTAGTACTTTGTTTATTATAAGAGCTACATTAATAAATAAAAAATTTTATAATTTTACATTGACATTAAATATTTATTATTGCAGTATTTTAATCAACTACGAGAAAATATTATTAGAAGTCAACCAGTTGATAAGCAAGCAACAATGGCACAATGGTTTGAAAAGTTAATGGAAGGGATTGAAAGAAATTTACTCACAAAAAATAGAGATAGGTAAGAAAAATTCTAAAGAATAGTATAAGATTATAAATATTTATACATTTTTATATGTATCTTTATTTACAGGTTTACACAAAATTTATCATTGTTTAGAAGAGATATAAATGATACTTTAAAAGGACCTAATACAACTGCAAACTCTATCAGTGATATGATGACCTTCAATTAGATTCTTCTAGGTTCTTGCCTGCCAAATGCTTGAATGTGTGTGCGAGTGAAACTATAAATTATGGTGGATTTAAAATTATGATTTTAGATGAGTATAAAGATAATAAATTAAGTACTGTTGTTTTACAGAAGCATTATTGTTCGGCTTCTTTTTTTTTTTTTTTTTTTTTTTTTTTTTTAATTTTTTAATATATAGAATTATTATAATATTTATAATACCCAAATCTATGTTTCATTTTTTAATTATACTCATATTCACGGTATACTTCAAAGTTAAGTTTTGTGTATTTCATCTTAGATTTGTAAACAGGAAAGACCAAATCCTTTTTATTACCTTTATACTCCTGTCATTTTGATTTAATACGATATTGAAACATAAATATTCTAGCACATATATTAAGTACAAAAACTGATTGGCAATAAATATATTAAATTTCATAAATCGACAATTACTGCATATCGTGCAACAATGTATAGATAAATCAGTTGAATTCATTTTGGTTGCATTTTACAAACGTTTATAATGTTATGCTATCAATTTAAGATTACAACATTTTTATCTTATGTTAACATTAAAGCATGTATTTCAGATACGAATAATTTGTTTCACACTACATTTTAGTAAAAATTTAAGTTCCAGTGCCAAGGATCACCTTTTCACGCATATTATTCATTATATCTGCACCTTATTTTAAATAAATAACAAATTATCATTTTGATTATTAAGTAACATTGTAAAAATACAACTTAGAATAGGAAGCCAACTATATAAACTATTATCATAGATCTTGTTCCATATTATTTTTACACGCAACCGACTTCCATTTATTTAAATGTATTCATTATTAAAATATTTTTTATTACAAAATATAAGTTGCAATTTTATGATCATTTTATAAAATTAAAAGAAAATTATGGAGTTGTCACGAAAATATTAATCAGCTATTATTAATTGTTGTTCAATTATCAATTGTTATTAGTTGGACAGATCAATCATTAAATATATCATTATTATTATTAGTATGAAATTACATTTTTCGTTAATATTTTACTAGAACAAAATCAATGTTACATATATTGCAATAATAAGTGTCTTCAGACTGTCAACATGCATTTTCAAGTTAAAGCTATTCGCAAAGTCTTACAATTGTTTCTAATATTATATTTTATATTTGTATATTATAACTAACAAAGTTTTTAACAAATTTGTGCATTGTATTCATAGATAAAATGTATGTTATAAGTATATACAAAAAATTACACAAGAATTGATGTTATAATTGTATAAATACACAAAATTTTGAATTTTCCAATTTAATATATTTTGAAGTGAAAAATGTATTTTTTAAAATGCATGTTAACAAAGAAGAGGACTAAGAAGTTTTCAATAGTATATTTTATATTACACATAAGAATATCATGATATTTCTTAGTTTAGAATTAAAATGTTTTAAACTTTTTAATTATTTCATATACAACACAGTATTCTATATTTTATTACCATTTTTTTTATAATTTCTATAATATATAATAATTTCAGAAAAAGAGTTATAATCAAAAAAGTAACATTTATTTTGTTAACAGATTTGTATTTATTTGCAGAAATTTTGTTAAAAATAATATATTTTGATGGATATAGTACACATTCATTAATGATTGTGTACAATTTCTACCAATATATTTACAGCTTAATTTTACAACCTATTATCGAAAAGAAATATATTACATTCATTTTCTTTTTTTCCAAGAACTACATACAACATTAAATAGTGAGAATCAAATGTATGACGAATGCGTGTAAAAAAAAATTCACATGAGAGTTATGTAATATTAGTCTGTATACAGTTAATAATAATTTAGTAGAAGTTACATTAAATATTTACAAACACTTTCATTTAGATTGCATTTAATCATTTATATATTTTTTACTGTAAGATAGTAGAAAAAATTAATATGAAATGGTTGAAATCTTTTTTCTTTTTATAACAAATTTTTAGATATTTTATGTTTAATAAATACTTGTAAAAATGTTAGAAAATTACTTTTATTAACCGACTATCATGGTTAAATTTACTGTAAACAAATGTATTGTATATACCTTTGGTATAGTAAAAATGTTATATTTCATATAATACAATATAAGATATCCAAAATTATCTAGCGCAAAATTAGACTAATTCGTAAATAAAAAGAATATACTCATAAAACAATAAAACGTTTTTATTGATCAATTTCGTTTTTTCATTCAGTCAAATTATGCGCTAGATTTTTAAATAATTAATACATAAAAAATTATTAAAGCTTTTATATGTACTTAATATTACTTATTTGTACAATATATAGGTACGAATAATTTCATAATTTTTTATATTCGTGAAATAAGCAAAAAGGTATAAAGAATAGAATTCATTATAATTTTTCAGTTGGGCATATGAATGAAAATAGAATAACAAAAAGCCATCTGCTAACTATAATATTTCTATTTGTACATTCATTGAACTTTGTTAAAAATATATTCAACTTAATACATTTTCACCATTTTTAGACGTGAACATTAAATAGATCTTTTTACTTAATTCTGGACCAACTTTACGTATAGCTGTAAGAGGTCCAGCCGCTCTTCTAATCTGTAAAATATTAAAAATATATTTATGAAATGTAAGTAAGAATATCCATAAAATATTTAACTTTAATAATTTTCTAATTTACTATATGAATTATTTTATTTTTGGAAACTCATTTTATTCAAAATATTGTAATAAAAAATTTTCATTTACCGGGATATCTTTCAACAAATTTATTCCTTCATCATTTGGACAGTTCATATAAGCCTAAAAAGAAAAAAAAGCAACAGCAAAAAAAAATAGAAAAACATTACCTCGTGTTTATTATATATTAATATCTACTTCTATTAAATCTGTAGGACTTGGATATACAGAACAAATTGCTTCTGCAATTTCAAGACTACTCAATTTAAATTGACAGAGCTGTTGTTGCCACAATCTTTTCAATCCATTTCCATCTTTATCTACTTTTACAGTGTTCTTATTATCTCCCATTACATACCAATCAAATTTATTTGTTAAATCTTGATTCTTTTCTAGTTTATGTGGTGTTTCTGCTATAGCTTTTGTACATTGGTATATCATTAATGCTAAATCTTGAGAGTTATTAATTAGTTTGCTGCTACAACCAGTAATAATTTGTATTTCATTGAGACAGGTTTCAAGTTGTTTTCTTGATATTTTTGGGAAATTTTTAAACTGAAGATTATTTTTGGCATAAATTTCTTGTGCTTTTTTTTTTGTCCTATTTTTATTTAAATTTTGTTCTTGTTCTCTATATGCAAAGTAATCTTCTATTCCAAAGATCACTAATATTATTTTATAATTTGCTAATGAAGATTTAATGTTAGAAATAGATACACAGAAACTATTATCTGCTACTTTTGTGACTGTTTCATCCCAATTCCAAATTATCATTATTTGATTAACTTTTTCAACATTTGTTACTGTACATATTTCATTGGCCTCATTAATATAATTATTTTCAATATTTCTTTTCCATGTTATACTATTTGAAATAAATTCTATTTTAGTACTGTATTGTAGATTAGCATCTGTTAGTGTCTTTATTATATTCGTAAGAGAAGTAAAATTATCAATACCTTTATCAAGAACAACTTCCATAAATTTCATACATTCACCAGGTTTTGTATTTTTTGATTTCTTAATTGCAATTGTTTTTAATGCTTTTTCTCTTATTAAATGTTCCTGTCTTTTTAATTTTTCCAAATTTGGTTCAGTTTTACTTTTTTTTCCTACAGTTTTATCTTTTTTTTGGCTTTCTATATTTCTATTTTCTTTACTTGAATTTTTTACAGTATTAGATGAATTGGTGGAATTATACAAAGAATTTTTATCGTCATATTGTTTTAAATTTTTACTACTTCCAGTATGTTTATCATCGGTTTCATATAATGAAACATATGCATTTAAAGTAGGTAAATAGCTTTTGGTATGAGTTTGTGATTTAACTATATTATCTTCATTAATAGCATGATAGAATTGTATTTCAGGAAATTCAAAGTCACTTGAATCAGAATCATCAACCTGAGGTTTTATCTTACTTTTTCTTTTAACATTTTTCAGTTTATTATTTAAATTAACAGATAAAACAGATTCATTTGAATCACTTAAAACAATCATTTCCATATTAATTACCTTAAAACATTCGTGACTACAAATATTCTGCAATATTCAATTTATCTTTCAAATTAAGAAAAATTCAAAAATCTTGTGTGTTTTAAAATAGTACATTGACATGCAATAAAAACAGTAAATACTTATACCGAGTACACAGTAAATGCAATGAGAACGAATTCACCAATGAAATAATATGACAATATATAACACTTTAGAATTTTGAATAAGGCATTCTTTGATTGGCTGTTGAATTCTCGTACAGGTTGCATGCACCGTGTGTTCTATGTAAGCATTACTTTAACATTCGTGTTCCAAGCTTCGGGCGTAGACCAGTTCTGTTGAGCTATCGTTCACTTTCCAACTCTAGCGGAAATAATGACGTCATGAATGAAGAGTAGATAGCAAATGAGTGATACATCGAAATGATATGGAATTGTATATGTTAGAACTTAATTTCCAATGTAACTGATTTTAAAAAGGATAGTTTTATGTGGATTTTTTTTAATGATCCATAGATTTTTAATTGTAGACTTTTCATGAAGGTAAGAAACTGTTATCTTATACAATATTTTCCGTATGTAAGTGTGAATATTTTTTTGTGAGTAATCAGACCATTCTGACGCACCCTAACTTTTTCTGATATTCATATCTTATTATCAAAGTTATACTTTTCAGTCTTTTATTTTTATGATAAGTAACAGAAAAACGTTGCATTTGTATACGAAATTTATAATACGTAAATTATTGTGTTTTTTTATTGTTATTATTATACGTTATTTTAATAAATTTTCAAATACAATAATAAAAAAAGGAAAAGTAATTGTTATAATAAAGTAAATTGCAGTAGGTGAGTTTTTGTATTTAATTTATATTCATTTAATAAATTATCTGTATTATATTATAGCGGCACAGGTAATTTTCCAGTATACTATATAAATAAAAAAAATATTTGTATATTATTATTTTAATTTTTAGAATTGATTTATTTCAAATAACAAAAATGTCAGACCACTTTGGCCCAATAACTTTAAAATGGGATCCCAAAAATTTGGAAATCCGTACCATGTCTGTAGAAAAGACATTGGAACCTTTAGTTTTACAAGTAACTACGCTTGTAAATACAAAAGGTCCCAGCAAGAAAAAGAAAGGGAAGTCAAAAAGAGCTAGTGCTTTAGTTGGAACTGTAGAAAAAGCAACTAGTAATTTTATTGAGAAAGGTGAACAAATAGCTTATGAAAATCCTGATATTACTGCAGAAATGTTAAGTGCTGTTGAGGAAGTAAGAAAAACAGGTGCTGCAATGAGCATTGCTGCCAGGTATTATTTATTTTATATCTTTTTAATATACAAAAAAATTTTAGCACATGTTAATGTTATTATTAATTGTAGAGAATTTTCAGAAGACCCTTGTTCTTCTTTAAAAAGAGGCAATATGGTTCGTGCTGCAAGAAACCTATTATCTGCAGTAACACGTTTACTTATTTTAGCAGATATGGTTGATGTGCATTTGTTATTGAAATCACTTCATGTGGTAGAAGATGATCTTAAAAAATTAAAAAATGCATCCTCACAGGGAGAATTATTAGAAAATATAAAACAGTTTGGAAGAAATGCATCAGAGCTTATGAATCAAGCTGCAAAACGTCAGCAAGAATTAAAAGATCCTCAATTAAGAGATGACTTGGCTGCAGCAAGAGCTGTTCTTAAAAAGCACTCTACTATGCTACTTACTGCCTCTAAAGTTTATGTTCGACATCCTGAGTTAGCTGCAGCAAAAGCAAATCGTGATTATGTTTTAAAGCAAGTATGTGAAGCTGTGAATACCATCAATGATGTAGCACAAGGAAAAACTCCAGTTGATAGTCAACACCCTTATGAAGGACCTGGAGAATTAGCTGCTGCATTAGATGATTTTGATGAAAGAATGGTAATGTCTCCACTTGCATACAATGAAGTACGTACAAGACCCAGTCTTGAGGAAAGGTTGGAAAGCATTATCAGCGGTGCAGCACTGATGGCTGATTCTTCATGTACTCGAGATGAACGTAGAGAACGCATCGTTGCCGAATGTAATGCAGTAAGGCAAGCACTTCAAGATCTGCTAAGTGAATATATGAATAATGTAAGTATTTTATAAATCTTTATGTTCTACAACTTAAATATATACTTTGTATGTATATAAATTATTTATTCATACAAAGAAAAAGATTTAAATAAGTTTCTATAATTGCAGCAATGTAGAGAAATTTAATTATGTTTATTTTTTATAGTTTATTTTGGTTCGTACTTCACTGTATAACATAGCATTTAAATGTACAATACATCATTGTATAATATATTTGTAACTACATGTATACAAAAACATGTATATGCATATATACATATTCAAAACATATAATTATATTATCATTTAATATGATTGATTTATGTATGTCTTGGTATATTCATTTTACTCATTTGTTTTTTATTTTTGATGACTGCAGTTACAGCTTGCTCGGGGTGGGAAACGGGTAAATATGAAATTCTTGTGTTTTTTTTTACTATTCTTGCATATAATTTACAGATTAAGCAAGAAGTTTTTGTGGTTAAAATATTGTATTAATTACACACCATTTGATATGGTTTATATATTAATTAATAACAAGCACTAAACAAATAATTTTTAATAATTCAATGTTTTCTGATTTTGCAGTTATCCCCTAATCTGCACAATTATATATATTATGTAGATATATAAATAAGAAATATTATAGCACCAAATGTAATATACTTACAAATTAATAGAAATTAAACAAATATATAGTGTAGATAAATAGTGCATATTCTAAGCACAATTTAAAATTTGCAATCTAAAATTAGTTAAATATAAAATTAATTTTAAATTGATTATAGTATTAATTTGCTTTTATTCTTTTTTTACTATGTAAGGCTTACAATGAAAAAACAATTTTTTATGAAATATTATGTTATTTTATGTTTGCCTATGTACATAGCTTCTTCTAAAAAAATAGCTTCTTTCTAAAAAAATTTATTTTCATTAAAATAAGTAGAAATGTAATTTTTGTAATTAGTATGTTAACTATATATTAAATACCTCTACTTAAGAAAAGTATAGCATCTTCCAAGTAATAAAATAAAACAATCTTTTAGTTAATCATCATTTATCCTTTTAATAATCAGAAAAATATGTTCTACCTTGCACTTTAATGCTGTTAGTAATGAAATAGCTTAGATCTTACCTAAACGCCTATAAAATATATATTTTTATAATTTTACTTTATTAATTCCATATGTATTTTAACAGATGGGCGTTAAAGAACAATCTGAAGGTTTAGAGAGAGCAATTGATCATATGTGCAGAAAAACTCGCGATCTTCGTAGACAATTACGAAAAGCCGTAGTAGATCATGTATCCGATAGTTTTTTGGAAACAAGTGTACCTTTACTGGTTCTTATTGAAGCTGCAAAAAATGGTCGTGATAAAGAAGTGGAAGAATATGCCCTCGTTTTTACAGAACATGCCAATAAGCTAGTTGAGGTATATCATTATATTATACTTCTTCACAATATTAATTTTATTATAATTGCTTGTATTAAAATTACATTGATTATTTAGGTTGCCAATTTAGTATGTAGTATGTCAGGAAATGAAGATGGTGTAAAAATGGTTCGTTATGCGGCAGCACAAATTGGAAACTTATGTCCACAAGTAATTAATGCAGCACGTGTGCTTGCAGCTCGTAATCGATCTAAAGTAGCTTTAGATAATATGGAAGTGTTTAGACAAGCATGGGAGAATCAAGTAAGAGTATTAACAGAAGCTGTTGATGATATTACCACCATTGATGATTTCTTAGCAGTGTCTGAGAATCATATCTTAGAAGACGTAAATAAATGTGTATTGGCATTACAAGAAGGTGATGCTGATACTTTAGACAGAACAGCGGGTGCGATTCGTGGTCGTTCTGCCAGAGTCTGCAACGTTGTTCAAGCAGAAATGGATAATTATGAACCTTGTATCTATACAAAACGAGTTTTAGAAGCAGTTAAAGTATTAAGGGAACAAGTGATGCCGAAATTTGCACAGAGAGTAGAAGTAGCGGTAGATGCTTTAGGTAGTAATCCCGCTAAAGATGTGGATGAAAATGATTTTATAGATGCTTCAAGACTAGTTTATGATGGTGTTCGTGAAATCAGACGTGCTGTATTGATGAACAGGGTAAGGAAAATAAGTACTTATTTTTAGTTTACAACATTTTAGGTCACCATTAGATTTACATCATTTAGATTGTTTTCATTTTTATCTGCTGTATTTTAGGCGGATGAGGACTTGGATCCAGAAGACGTTGAACTTGATGAACATTATACGTTAGAAACTCGTAGTAAATCGAGTGCCCAAACCGGTGAACATGGTGTTGATGAATATCCAGAAATTAGCGGTATTACTACGGCTCGCGAAGCTATGCGTAAGATGCCAGAAGAAGATAAACAAAAAATTTTACAACAAGTAGAGTATTTCAAGAATGAGAAACTAAAATTCGATAAAGAAGTTGCCAAATGGGATGATGCAGGAAACGATATCATTGTTCTTGCAAAACATATGTGTATGATTATGATGGAAATGACAGATTTCACTAGAGGTCGTGGTCCTTTAAAGACAACTATGGATGTTATTAATGCAGCAAAGAAAATTTCTGAGGCTGGAACTAAATTAGATAAATTAACAAGGCAAATAGCAGATCAGTGTCCAGAAAGTTCTACTAAAAAAGATCTTTTAGCATATTTACAACGTATAGCATTATATTGTCATCAAATGAATATTACAAGTAAAGTTAAAGCAGATGTACAAAACATAAGTGGAGAATTAATTGTATCTGGACTTGACAGTGCTACTTCTCTCATTCAGGCAGCTAAAAATTTAATGAATGCAGTTGTACTTACTGTTAAAGCTTCATATGTTGCATCAACCAAATATCCTAGACAATCTACAGTAACTGTAAGTATTTTTCATGTATTTCATTTATTTACTTAAATTCTGTATTTCGTATTTAAAAAAAATTAATTAAATTTACTATTTATATAAATAATTAATATTAATGTTAAAATTTTCTTACTCATTAATCACTGGATTTTATAGTATGTAAGTATTTATATATAAAAAATATATTTATAGTTATAAGTTCAATAATATTTCAGAAATTATAATTATGATTTGTATTAAAAATTTGCGATTAATATTTATTTCTTTTGTATAGTCTCCAATTGTTGTATGGAAAATGAAAGCACCAGAAAAGAAACCATTAGTACGTCCCGAGAGACCAGAAGAAGTTAGGGCAAAAGTGCGTAAAGGTTCACAGAAAAAAGTGCAAAATCCGATACATGCACTTTCCGAATTTCAGAGTCCTACAGAAAGTGTTTAAAATTTTATGTGTAAGTAATTTAATAAAAATAGAATATAGTTAGTATATGGCATCACCTTTAAACAAACGTATAAGCAAGATGTTTTATTTTCTATTGAGTATAACAAACAAACTTAGAATCCGGGTTTATTATTAATTTATTAGTATAAAGTATAAAACAGAAGAATCACCCTTTCTACAAAACTATATCTTAGGCTGCCAAACTAATGAAACTAGATGTTTTGTAGTAAATGCAGATACATATTTTAAATATCATCAATGCACAATCATATAACAAGATGTTATTATTTAAGATGCTTGTTAGTAATAAAGAAAAAAAGAAAGAGAAAGAAAATTGTAAATGTTAAAGGAAGAATTAATTTTACGTGTGAGATTGTGATGAAAGAAAGACATTTAAGTGATAAATAATAAAATTACTTGAAAATAAAATATCTTGCATGAAGAAAGTGTTAACATTCTTTATAATTATGGATTCATAAATGTTTGAAAAAACGAAATAATACAGTATATGATCATGTCAATTTTCAGAAAACATTAATTAGATCTCAAAGATTTACCTTTTTTTCTAAGATATATGTGAATTTTAGATTTCAATTAATAAGGTGTCAACAAATTTTCATAGAATATAAGAGTGATATACAATCTAATGAAATTATTTGATAATTCATGATTATCCATTTCAATTATTATAAACTACAGATAAGTAAGTAATAATTTGTTTGTACTATGTTTACAATTTTACATTATTGATAAATATCAGTAATTAAATATATTTTTTTGCAAATGAAATTTACAATTTGGATACTTATATAATATTTAACTGTATAGTAGAATTTGTAACACCAATTAAGTATCTTCTAAAGAATGTCATCTTTTTTATTATCATTTATAAAAAATAAAAATTCATTATGCATTATGTGCATAACAATTCTCTAATAACATTTTATTAAATAATATTAATTGATGAACAGCATATATACTTTATATATATGCAAATGTCAACTTACCTGAGGCCTCATATTCCGTTTTATTTCTTGTGATATAAAATACTAGTATTGGATTGAAATTGGTAATTATTTTTTACTTTTGTTAATATATAGATTATTCTACTTAACAATTCTATAACTAGCACACATTGTTATACATATCCAACAATAATGTCTCTTACAATAAAAAAATGTATAAGGCTGTTATTTTAAGTAATATTAATAGTAATTACAGGCCTTGAATTTTTGCTAATATATTACATGAATGTCAGTTTCTCACTGTAATGAATTTTTTGACAATAATATTAATAAATAATTTGTTATACTTTTACAAAGAATTCAACTAAGATACAAATAATAATATTAACATTCTTCCAAGCAGTAACTATATCAATAATTCCAAGTAATATAAAGGTACATGAATTTGTTTATATTGCACATTACAATTTATGTTAATAGTATAATTTAAAATTGACATACACATAATTCAATATTTATAGAAATTATCTAGCCATATAGAACAACTGAAATTTATTACATTTATAAATTTTGTAGCAAACATTATATGATTCACCGATTAACTACAAAAATAGTATCTTGTACATGTGGCAAATACATAATAATAATAATGTAAACTTATGCTTCGCATTATATTTACTATTTCATTTATATTAATATAGTTATCATAGTAGATGTTGCATTGAAGTATATTAAAGTGTTTGCAGAAAGTGTGAAATAAAAATATTTCACATTTGTAGCTTTTAATACATATGTATTGGTATCAATTTTTTATTGTTGTAAAACTGATACTAATTTATATAGAAATAATTGTAAGATTAAATTGTAGTTACTGATATGCTGCCAAATACAAGGTGATGCTTTTAACAAATTTCCTTTTTTTTTTATCATTATTAATATTTTATCCATTATATTCATAAATAAATGTAATATTCCATACAAAACATCATATATTACTATCATAAATTAAATGGAGGGGAAACCATAAATACAATACATACATATATATTCTATATAATTCATTTATATACTAGGTATTACAGAAATAATAATACAGTACAAGAAAATGCAAATGCAAACGATTAATGGCAATGTAATAATCATAATAATTCACACTTGCTTAAACAATGTAATTACTTTTATTCTAATTTTTTATTACTAATCACTTTTGTAATAATACTTACAAAAGGTAAAATTTACCACTACAGGAAAAGTTTATCTAATTCTATTATTTATGTTTAAAATTCTTGGTTTTTTTTTTTTTTTTTTTTTTTTTTTTTTTTTTTTTTCTTTTTTTTTTTTTTTTTTTTTTTTTTTTACCTCAACATAAAGTTGAAAAGTGTATAACCTACACAACCACATAAATTATTAAATAAACCTAAAATAGTATTTGTGCTTGCTAATTTAAATATTTAAATTATTTGTATCATTGCATAAACAAATTCTTTTTTCATATTTTCCAGAGTATTTTTTTTTTTTATTGTACATAATATATGAAATAATTATAATTGCTTACTTCATAAAACTTAGAGTATCCTCTTCTTACCATTATTAGGATTATTATTATTTTTATTATTATTATTATCATCATTATCATTAGTAGTAGTAGTAGTAGTAGTAGTATCATTATTATTACACACCAAATAAATACAGGTACTATTGAAATAATTATAAAAAACATGATATTTATTTTTGGATATTGTTTAAATTTAAGACAATTTAAGTATTAGAAAACACAAAGTATTATGCAATGGTATATTATATAGTGGTTACATTGTAACCAAATGAATTTTTTTTTTATATATTTTCTACTGCTAAAATACAACTTTTTTATTGATATATATGACATGGTACTAAAAATATTAATTATATGGTATAAATATTGCATGTCATTTGAATTGACACAGATTTAATGACTACAAGATACATATTTATGTGACTATTTAGTATGCTTCGCACTTATACTTTTTAAACATTTTATTGCAAAAAGTAAAATTATATAAACTAAATAGATGCTTTTAATCAATATATTTTATGATATTATTTAACAAATTGGTAAAGAATTATTAAATATACATCAGATCCTGTTAAACAAATAATCTTAAATCTAGAAAACAGTCTCTTTTCATACTAAGTTAAATTTAAAATTCAAAATTTCCTTAAATTTATTGTTATTAATTGTTTTATATAATTAATGCACCACTAAATTTGAATTTTCCAAATAAATCTATGAATATTTGTAACTCTACTTTAAACTAAATATGTTACTCTTTTTTCTTTTGTTCTTTTTTATTTTTTAGGATTTTTTTTTCCATTTTTTATTATTTTACGAGGAGCCACAAGTAGAAGAGATATGTGAAAAAAATTTTAAAGTAAAATAATGTGAAAAATCATTAAATCAATAAGATATTTTTCCTGTGAATAATCTATATGATAACTCTACTTAATTTGCTTCATAATCACAGTTGCTGTATTCATACTAAAGTATGTTGTGACTAAAGTAATACAAATTTAGTTCATGCAATCTTATAAAATCCCGACAGTATGTATTTATCACAATGCAAAAAATGTTAATAGATTTGTACATAAATATGTGTATTCAAAGAGCACATATAAGTGGCGAATATGTGTGATTATTGTTATTAAAACAGTATCTTGTTATCCAAAAATTTCATTGTTAAGAAATTTGTAAGCTAGTTATTTCGCCACTTATGGAATTCTTCAATGATATTACATTTCATATACATACTCTCTAATCAGTTTCAAAATATTTTATAGAAATTTTATTACTTAATTAAAGTAAGTAAGTAATATATTGACTCTCATATTATAGATGAGAGTAAGAAAATGTGTCCCTCACAGCCTGTGTAAGACTTTCATTTGAGATCTTCAAGTCTTTCAAGACATATGCTGGTAGAGGACCAGAATTATGATGTAGGATTTTTTAAATAAAAAAAACTGCTAATAAAAATAAAGATTAAAATTTTTCTCGTGTAATTAGATACGTTAAGTAATGTGTTATGAACAAAATATGCATTGGATGCAATACATTTTTTAATGCAACATTTTACTTACATCAGTCTTAACGACTTCAGTATATATTCTTAATTCACGTCAATCATATTACAGAAGATGTATACCAGTATAAAATAAGTGTTACAAAAGGAACTCTTAGAAAAGTGTTTCATTTAGAAACGCATACTACAATGTATAAAAACTTTCAGATCTGAACAAAAGAAGCATTCTGAAAGAATTAAAAAAAAAAGGTATGTTCACTTAGATATAAGAATTCATAATCGGATGTGTGTACAACGTAACTCATGAAAATTCGTATATTTGTTTTTGTATGCTGCCTCAATTTGTAATGATATATATAGGATAAATCTTTACTTTTGAAAATACTTTTTTTCAGTTAAATAAAAAGTATAAATTGCGAATTTCCATAACAAGTGATTTATGTATATATTGTTGCTCATTATATTGCCGAAAAATATATATGTAAAATTAAATGTTTATAATATTATGCAATATTTCACGACTATAAAAATTTGAATATATTTTTTTCAATTATGATTATGCAACTGACTTCATTACTCTTAAATATCATATAACAGCATTATGTATTATCTGCTTTGCTGATCATTATACCTTTGTACGTGTAAGGACAGTCATTTAACTTTTAATGCAATTCAGTTAATACAACTGTGTTACTGAAGGTGGTAAACATTAACCATACGTATAGCCTATGTTTTATTCAATTAAAGAAATGAATGTATGGCTTCTATGATGATTCTGTAGTAACTTCTGGTGGTGTACTTACAGATGTTACTGCTGACTTGAATGCTGGAATAAATTCAGCTGCATTTGGATTCAATGTACTCTGAAAACAAATTACATATGTTAAATTTAGTATATATAGAATAAAGTATCATTCAGAATATAAAATGTATACAATTATAATTAAGTACAGATCAATTAAATTATACCTGCTTAGCAAGGTCATCATGCATTTTTAGATTACTAAGTTGCTGACAAAGTTCAGCACCATTATTCTCAGGCATACTTGTAGCAGTAGACCAAGCAATAGAATTTGTATTTCGATCATGTTGTCTTTCATCTTCCCACATTGCTTTTAAGCATTCCTCTGTTAATTCTTCTTCCATTAATTGTTGGATCACCTATGATTTTTAATTATTATCATATTAGTAGTATACTATTAAAAAATTTCATAGCTAAATAATTCGGTTATTACTAAAACAATAGTTACGAAACCTCTTTATCAAATTCTTCCTCATTTTCCATCCAAAGGTATTCAGAAAAGTCACTCTCTTCTGTCCCTTGTACGTCAATTTCAGAATCAAAATTATTATCCATGTAAGAGATAATCCCTGTTTCATTTCCATAATCGTTCCCCGAACGATTGTTTGGAATCTTCATTTTCATTCCAAATATGTGTTTAACAATACAGTGAATAATCTATAAACAACATAAATAACTTTTAAATTTTACATACATAGTAAATATTTATATACTAACACTTACTGAAATTTAGTAATTATTAATATTATTTAAATAAATTTATTATCAATATATTTCTCATCTAGATGAAGTATATAACATTTAAAAGTTATAAAATGTGTAAGGAAAAGAACCTTGAACTCTCTTATACGAATGAAGCTTATGAACGAAACAAATATACAATAGCACCGTTTACACATATGGTACCACCGACTATGAAATTACATTTTTTTGTTTTAAAAAGTGGTTAGCCTTTATATTTACTTTAAGTTTATCGTCGAATACGTTGACAACTAAAAATTTGGAATTATGTTATTTATTGCATCGTAGCAATCGAATGCGGTAAAATATCGCTTGACAGATCTGTTACAAGGCGACCATTTTTAACTGTCTACTTTTAGTATCGACAAAGCAATATTTATTAATCTTTATTCATAATTATACCATGTAATTGTTATTATTATAAAAAGAGATGATACTCTAGCAAACGTAAAGTGTAAACATACCTTTTAATGATGTGATTTCGGACAATTTGTGATAGAAAACACGATTTACGCAGTTCATGGGTAAAATACGTGTCGTGCAACACAAATTAACCCTTGAAGTAATACTGGGATGGTGCTGCCACCACATATAAAAAGAGCAATGCACTTTGTGCTCTAAAACTTGATAAATACATATTCTTTTCATAATTGATTTTGATCGAAACATTTAGATGATTAGTCATGTATAATCAAATCTTAAATATTTCATTAATTTATATTTCTACATTTTGAATAATTTCTAAAGAATTTACTATGATTTCAATGAAATTGAAGCGTACAGACTATACACAAGAATAATTTTATTCTTTTAACGAATAAAATATCAATATCATAAATTATTTTATAAAACTCAAGAATTTTCTAAATATCATACATGTTTTATATTTGTGAACCTTTGTTTTCATATATGTTGTATTCCATGAATGAAAAATAAATAAAGAAAAATAAATTTTTACTATCATATGATACTATCTTTAGTGAATACATAAACAAAAAATTATTAGATTTTGAATATTCAATTTTAAGAAAATGTAGGGTGTGCTACCAATTTTAAGCAACTAAATTCAAATTAACATTTTTCAATTTCAAATATAATAAAACAAATTATTTTGTTAATTTGTATTTTTTAGCAATGGCATCTTTCAAATATTCATTTTGAAGTTTTATTAGCAAATAAGATACTTGGAACGTGTATCGAGTCACGTAGTTTAAGAACCTATCATGGTCATTGGCACTATTCTTGTTTTGACTCACATAGTGTATTTACATTGAAGCGCGTGTCGCGTGATTGGTCAGCTTCCCTGACGTGCGTATGTTGACGTTTCATCAAAACAAAGCACAGTCGCGCGTCTCACTGAGCATTTTACGGTTGTATTTCGTTGCGAATGTGTCGTTTCTGCGCTAACGTGTTTCGCGAAAGTGTTAGTTGATTGTTCGTGCGTGCATTATCGGCTTCTAAGTGATCAAGTGCATGGGCTGTAATGTCGTCCACCGTAAAATTTACTTCGGACGAGATTCTGGGTGGTAAGTGGAGATTCGTTTCTTCGAACGACGCGAGCAGCTGTCAATCGAACATTGCGGCCATTTCGCATGTCGCGGCTGACGCATAAACAAATGTATATTGCTTTCTTTTACATTATAGGCATATTTGTTTGTAAGAACGTATGTTTAAAACATTTTTTACAACAATTTATGCTGTAGTTAATATAATGTAATACAAGTTTCAAAAATGTTGATACGATTATTTGTTTCTCTCTAACTTGTGAATTCTCTGTTGTATTGCAAACTATTAGTTCTGGCTAAAGATATAGTGCGAGTCAATGGTTTAAAATGTTACGATCTTTACTTGGAGTAAACGTTCGGAATTTTTTTTCTTTATTCAAAATTATTTGTTATTAATTGATACAAATTTTATAGTTGGATCTTCAGACTTCTGAATAGGTGATTAATTTTCATGTGTACATATGTATATATATCTTAGTTCAATTTTCGATAATTTTCAACTTGTATAGTTGGAAGTAAAACAGTAAAATTTAAATAAAATGTTACTTCTAGAAAGAACTTAGACATTAAATTCTATTCTAGACTATGTTAGGCAAGATACATACTTAAACGTAATTTTATTTATGATTAAACACAAACATTAAACACAGTTTAACCGTATCTGAAAATATATTTCATATTTAAAAATATTTAACAATATAAAAAAATCCTATAAGAATCTTAGAATTTCATATAAGAAATTTATTTTGCTCCATAAATAATTAGGACTTTTTAATGATCATGTTTATGTTGATAAATCTTAGAATAACTCTTGTCATCAATTATGACTACATTAACGGGATCTGAAATTCAAAATTATTATTTCATCGATGTTTTGTAAAAAAGTGACTATAAGTGACTACTTTTTGTCGTTGAATCACGTAATAGACAATTAGGTTAGTGTTCTATAAATGCTTGAACCGTTTGGTTCATCTAAAAAGGCTCCTAGAATGTAGTAGTTGACTAAGTTCAAGGACATTTTTAGTCCACATGTTCTCTTTCTCATATCACTGCCTCCTATACAGAATCTTCCATAAAAATCGAAAAAAATTTCAAAGAAATGAACGCGATCTATGTCAGGGAAGCGTCATCCAATCGTTATTATTGTGAGGTTATGTTTCTTTGCGTTGGACGGTCAACAGGTATCCCTGTGTATAATTGGAAAGGAATAGGAGTGGTTGTAACAAATATAGCGGTTGTAGGTTAAATTTAGCATCCACGAGACGACTGAATGCAAACCGGACGCTGATGCATCAGTTGTAATCACATTCTGACAAAACAGTCCTTTCTAGGAAGATAGTCAAGGGGCTACTAGATGGTATTTATACGTGATGTTGTTATTCAGGAGCGTAGCCGCGTCATCATTTGGATGTCTCGTTCCTCGAAGAAGGCTGACCTTAGATAGCCTGACATTAACAGGTAACATTTTGAAACGTGATTTAGTTCACGAACTCCTCGTACCCACGCCCCTACAGTGGTAAACGTGACCGAAGTCATGCACCTATATCAGCCACGTACCTCTAAGCAAGACGATTGGCGTCCCTCGATCTTTTGTGTCTACATTTTTTTTGCCTTTTGCTTTCTCGTTTATAGTTAAAAATATGACATTGGCTTGAATAGTCAACTAAGCCGGAACTTTTTATGAAATTTTTTATTGGATCGCGTTAATACGTTTGAAAGAACCGGGTCATTTGAATATTCGCGGGAAAGGAATATTCGAGAATACAGATGGCCTTCATATAGCACAGATAGGTTATAGTTACATGGATTTCACGTAAATGTTATATTTTACCCTCAAATAAAAAATAGAGTTTTAAAATAAAAATTTCAAAAACGATTTCTTAAAGAAAGTAGTTTATTTTTATATAAATAAACAAATATTTATTTATTTTAGCTACGTGCATGCACCAAAATTTGTTATAAAATTAATAAAACTGATTCATGAAAAATGCACAGAATTCAAAATTGCATAAGATTGACAATTCATATCCAAGTAAGTATGACCGCTCCATTTTATCTAAGAATTGGCTATAATTTATAAATTGCGTTTTATGCGGGTTTTTTGTACATATATTCGAAATATTCGCAGGTATGTATATATAGTGACAGCAAAATTTGCATATTCGCATCAATTTACGAAATTTTTGCAGTGATATTTTATGCCATTTTATTGGATACAGTATTATTGGCAATAAACAATATACTCACCGTTGGATAATGAAGAAGCATTTTTGTTATTTATCTTAGAAGAGGAAGATAATTCCAGTTTTATAGCTTTTTGTAATGAGGTATAAAATATTTTAATTTTTTATATCATTGACAAAACGAATGATTTTTAGCGGTTCTATTTATTTTGCTACGCTTATCATTTTTTTATTTTTTTATTTTTTGTAGCGAAGCGCAAATTCTTCGAAGAGAGAATTAAATTTATTGTGGGATACAAAACGCAGCAATACGACAGCTTCATTGGAAATTTTTCTAATGGTTTGAATAAATATATAATCTACATTCATTGTAGTGCCACGAAATATGTACTCGCTGCTGCTATGAATATTTCGTGATAGTCTGAGGAACTCTTATATCAATTTATTTATCTACGAATATCGTGTTCGTAAAGAAATCTTTATTTGCTCTGCGTTGTGTCACGCGAGCATCATGAGTCGGGAGAAAAAGAAACAGCGTTTCGTTTCTTATGTTAAGTTTTCCTGAGCGTCCATTTTGCACGGAAGGATATTTAAAGCCGAGATTAAGAGACCGTTCGTATCGTCATCCCCGGGACGGTTGATTAAAATGACGGACCGATGAAAAGGGGTCACATTTGTGCCTATTTTTAACCGTAAGGCTTGTTGGCGAACATTTAATTCAATTCATTAAGGCCACCTACCCGTCGTGATTTCGTGACACGTGACGATGCTTCCTTTTTGTCTGTTACTCTCGCCTGTATCAACGGAATCCCTTCACAAATTCTTACTGACGTATGATTAGTTCGAATGATATATTTCGTAAATTATTATATTAAGCGGCGATGCGGTCGATGCCGAAATAACGCCGT
The DNA here is from genome assembly GCF_001483705.2 of Eufriesea mexicana. Classification (NCBI taxonomy): domain Eukaryota; kingdom Metazoa; phylum Arthropoda; class Insecta; order Hymenoptera; family Apidae; genus Eufriesea; species Eufriesea mexicana. The sequence continues at coordinate 147,569 of NW_016915967.1, read as the reverse complement.
TAAAGCCGCAGCCGCTTAGGATCTTCTGTAGTTTATAGTTCTAGATATTTAACGCTGAGCAATGAAACGGAAAAGAACTTGATTAATTTTCACTTTCAACTTACTTCGTTAACACACCACTTACTGCTAATTTACAGCCATTAAATTTTGTCGAATATCTCGAATACTTAAAAGAACAGACATTTTGTGAAGAATTCCATCGTCAGGAGTATAACCCAATAACAACGGGAGAACCCATTTCAAATTGGACGACACTGATTGACGTTTGAGCATTTTATCATCCTCCAAGTATCTCGAAGCACTGTTTAGGAAGTTGGAATGTGGTTTTAGGTTCTATCACTTTTTACGTGTACCCTAGATCATTTGAATCAACCATTAGTAAATGGTTCACTTCTTAATATTTCTCTCTCAAAAATTAGTTCATTCAGTGTGTCAAATAGTCCAGAGAATATTCACGAAATTTGTATAATTAATTATAAAGCTTGACTAAACCTATCACAGTAACTTCAGTGATTCTCGTCAGTGACTCTTGATTAAACTCTCTCGCCTTACGGGGGTCGAAGAATGGTGCTTAGCGCCATGAGATCACCAAAATGAATAAAGTTTTCAAACTATTGGAGAAACGAAACGTTTTAGCCAGTCAAATATTACCGCGTCGAGTGGCCTACTGCGCTGACCAACTGCGCGATTAGGCTATTCGCGCGCTTGGCAATTATCCGCGGTGATTAAGAAATTTTCGTGTGGACACACTCAACTGTAAATTAATTCATCGAGGTATTTTATTTTTCCCCAGGTTACATTGTTTACAAAAGGATATCACAAAAATTCAATCGATTGTTTGACACGATACACGAATACGTGGGACGTAAAATGCTGCATGGAATAAAGCCAATAATCGAATATATGTGCAACCACGTCGAGGAGTCAACCGTAAAGACCCGTGCGAACTTTGCTTATCACGTTTCAACTTAACGCAGCCCGCAATCGTAAACCTCACAATGTGTCGCGATTCGCTACAAAAAATACCGCATATTTTGTAAACTCTTCATTTGCCGTTTACTTTATCATTCATGGACCTCTCACGCTTTGTACATTTTTATCTATATTGTAATACCAAATCGTGTAATTTCATTCCTTTTCAACATTACCAGATCTTTACAAAGTTGATACGCAAGGAATTATTTTAAACTTATTTATATTGACTTAAATATTTATTTAAACATAATTTAGACGGATATACGTTGGTGACGCGTTACTTTCATTTTGCATTGCAAATAATATGCACTTCGCTTTGGATGCAATTAGTATATGTAAATGATTAAGTTCTTTGGTAGTTCCGTGAGCTCTGTTGTTGCCATTTTTTGAAAAACGATTTATTCTCTAATTGCACAGCATTTTCGGAAAAATTGATCACTGGATTACCGAGAACTCGATACATCGCCTTCGATAAAGTCACTTGGTTTAAAGTTTCGGTGTATACAATTACTATCAATATTCAGCGTAATTGAACGTGTTTGTACAGAGATGTTTGCGCATGAAAATATTGAGAAGAGAACGAGAGAGTCTGGGAGACACGGCAAAAGTCGCGTTGTTTTCTGCGTACAATGCGACTGCATCGGGTATGCATTCACAAAGTCAACACGTGTGGCCTTGTTGTACATGTGTCCGTTTCGATTAAACAGAATCTAGCTTCTTTTGAACCTGTCTTGTCAAATGAAGTCGATCGATCCGCCGCTTCTTGCCTTTTATACTTGTCTTCTATGGCACCTTGAAAGGTAACCGAAAGAAATTTTGAACCTTGGGTGGTTCTTAGATGGTATGTAATGTCGTATATCGAGAAAAATAACATAATTTTATTCTTCCACAGCCAAGCAACGATTCTTATACAATTTCTTTCTTTTTTCCAGTCTGAGACTAGCTAACTTGTATTTCGCTTGAATCTGCTGTCTAATGAAGTTCGATAACTCCACCAGTTGACGTAATTTGGTCATATTTATTCGTATCAGGTCACGAGAATATACATAGCGACAGTTCTCTATGTCGCGAAGAGCTACTTTATTCTTGAAACACGATTTAGCCAACATTTTTCGGCTCGTGGACACGAGAATTTTGATTTTATCGAATTATAATCGTGGCATTTGAAGCTTATGTACGAATATGCCTGAACATTGCCGAAAAAAACACGAAAGGGAAACAATCGTCGATTAATTTGGTGTACTGATCGAAAATTACATTTACGGAGAAGCTTCAGTTGTACACGAAGTTATCGTTATGCTTATCATTAGCGATAGCATGCATTTATTTACGTTGAGTTTATTATACGCGCATACGCTTATGTATGCCGCGGCTTATCGTACCTCACACGACTGTGCATAAAGTTAATATAACGAAGTAGTAAATGATGTCATTCGATGACCCCCAGTTTGTTACTCATTTTCACTTCGATATGTAATTGAGCAAACGCTTAAAAATCGTGTCGTTGAATCGATTTATCATCGCAAATCATTTGATTTGCGTAGATACTAAAAGATCTCTTCAATATATTTCGCGAAGAAATTTTTCTTCATATTGATCATGCTATTCGGTATCACCAATTTTCTGTAAATTAAATATAAAGTTCTTTGCTTGTATATCGAATAATATGAATAATATATCAAGTTTTCGGTGGAACGCGCAGAGTGATAAACAAATTCTCCGATTAAAAGGTTAAGGATATAGATGTATTTTTTAGTATTTAAACGTTCCGTTGATTAAATGCTTGTTTCTTTTAATTCTTTTCTTAATTCATGTCCATAAATAGCTGGCCACGTTAATAGATCTGATGCGATAGTGCCAAAAGCATTTTAGTATTTTCTTCTTTTATTTATCTTTAAATTGTACGTATGAGTAATGTTCCCAATTTTGTACGATTGTAGTAGATCGGTCAACTTTCTATGCCGTATTACATAGCTATGCAATGTGGTACAAGAAAAGTGATATGCAATGCGTTTCATTAGTTAATGATGAGTAGAGTACATTGTGCAATTTCGTAAATCGTTAGCAATTTTCTTTTGCTATTACAGCTGAACTTCAATTAACCATGAAAATCGTTTACATATACCTAATGAGAGGACTTGGATTACAGTATTAAATCGATGCTTTGCTGTAATTGCCCAGCATTGCGAGATGCGATTGCGTTATCCGAGAGAAGGCGTTCCTGTAATTTGTTTAATCGGTACAGGCGGAAATACGGATGTTGAATAGGATCTTCTCTGCTCTTTGGAAACTTACGGAGACTGCATTAAGCTATTCTAACACAATAGAATAATGATGTAAAACTCCCACAGAAACATGACTACAAAGTGTAGATGATTTTGAACCACAAACGAAAAATCTACTAACAAACAAAATGTTAACGTACAAGGGAAGAGTCATTTGTGCATATTTTTATTACATCTTAATTTTAGCCTTTACATTTACATCTTTCTTAACGAATTTACAAAGATCTTAAAAAGGTATCATTATTAAATATTCTCATTTTAGTGAAATCAGTTTGGAGCTTTGGTCCACGAGTTGCATTCTTGTAGGCCGCACGTTTAACACCACTGGAATGAAACACGCATTTGAAAGAAGGTTAATGGAAAAAGAGGACAAAGATGTTTAACATTAGACTCTGGAGGCTGTGCAATTGGTCGTTAAACTCGTCGTGTAATAGTAGCTGCTTGTGTATCTTACTCTCTAATGTCTTACTACAGTATGTACAGTCTAAAATGCAAAAATTTATGAAACAATCGTAAGGCAGTTTTCACTTTTGTGAAAGCCGCGATTTTCTAACCAGGAAACGGTTGTCTCGCATCAAGTATCGCTAGTCGATAATTTTCTTTTTGATTGGAAACTTCTTGAAATCGTTGCAGTGATGAAGTATGGGAAATTTGCGTATCGGATGGACGCCTGTTTTTTCTTCGTACAAAGACATCAATAGGAAGCAAAAGAACAACGATGATTCATCAAACGTCGGATATCACACGAGAATATTTCCCGGTTCTGTCATGCACGTGACATCGCCGGCTAGTCGCGTATAAGTTGGACGAGAAACATGGAAGAATAGCGAATAACGAATATACGACATCGCGTGCTGATAATTATTCTGAATATTCCCGTGTGTACTTTTTTACAAGTTTATTCCAGACGGTTTAGAATTAAACGAACTTTTTCACCTTTGCCAACTTTGAAGAGAGATAGAAAAGGGGAGCAGAAAAATACAAATTTAGAACTTGGTCGAAAACAAACGTGCAATCTCTTCGTTTTGCGTTTCAGGGAAATATTCCGTCTTTGTGCGAGTACACACGACTCTCGCACCTCGTTGCTTTTAATACGGAAGTAGCGTTGATGGATTTGCAAACAATGAAGTTGCCCCCAAAAGACACCGCTGACACGTCCACTTCGATAATGGCTGATAAGAAATTCTACGACGCTTTTCATGAGGAAAGACAGGATAGGTTCTCTATCCTGTCTCTGTCGAGTCAATCGTATAATCGTGTTCTCTAGTGACGCAATGTATTATGCGATTGCAGCGTGAAGAGTTAACGGACCTTGGCCATGAACCTTCTTGATAATCGACTCAATCATTGCTCGATAATGCTAACGTTCGATCGTGTTTTACGTTTCTGTGAACGCTTTGGAATTCTCAGGTGCTCTTCTTTTTCCCAGGAAATTCTGTTTCCTTTGCTTTTATTACGAGAGTACACGTTTCGATCCAGGCATTTCATTTTACGATCGGTGTTCTGCTTTTAGTCTTGTACGCTATTGTCAAGAATGTAGTGCGTTATGAAAACGAACGTTATATCAGTATCTGTGCAAGAATCACGTTGCATCTCTGTGATCGATGCAGGGACACGTGTTTCACCGCAAATGAGGTATAAGTTTTTGGTTTGGTACTATATTGCAAGAAGTAGCACTTGAAATTTAATACCAATCATTAAGGTTAAGCTTGGCTAGGATACTGTGCATAGGTTTCATTTATGATTTAATATATTGTGGATTGAGTAAAATTAAATTTAGATGAATGACCAGAGTCAATGTTTATTAAGAATTCGTCAAGTTTGTTTAGGTTGGTAGTTTTCGTCTACTGTAGTCACAGCGTCGAATCGCTATGATTAAATCGGCGATGTTTCTAGTGCGAAGTTTCAGTGATAAATGAGCCTGAGCAGCTATTTGTTCTTCCTTATATACCCAGCAGTTGGCACAGAGGTATCGCACGAAAGCACACGATCATTGCCGATCTTGTAAAGCTAATTCCTTTACTATAATATCCTATGTTTATTCATTTTTACGCTATTGTATATTCACATTTTTGGCAATTTGTTACAACGACGAGTATAATAATTTATATGGTTTTTTAGAAATTGAAATTACTAATTTTCGATGTAAAGCAATATTGAAATATTCCTATTACCTTTTGAAGGTAAGAGTGAGTACATAGCAATTAAAAATCAGGTTAATTAGCGGTCATCAATCGGGGATAAGCCACTATAGGTACACATACAAATCCTGATGCTTGGAAAATTAAACCTTCAAGAGAAAAAGAATGATATACTATCTTAATGGTAATCTATGGATTTAGAAATTATACTATAGACTTCTAGTCTTTCTTGATGCTTATTAGCTATTAAGTGTACAAATGTTCGATCGTTATTCATTCCATGAATTTATTATACTTACATTTAATTATTTTTACAGAATCATGGGTTGAATTGAATCCTGTCCCCGACAGGATAACACCATTACCGTTCAGCAGTGGCGGAGAAGAATATTTACGACTTCTTAGGGAAGCGCAAAGGGATTCTCTACCCTCGTCTGCTAAGCATTCTTTGGCATCTTCTCGTCGAGGCACGCCTCGAGATAGGTAAGGCATTTGCTTTGTTAAATCTGCTATTGTCACTGAACATTTTCCCAACATTCAGTCCTTTACTTTCTATTAGTAATCGCATACGTTAACATTAGCTGTTCGCTATTTTCATGCGAGATCAGAGAGGACATCTTGAAACATCACAGATTATTTACTTTACAGCTATTGTCGGTGAGAATTCTTAGAATTCATTGCGTAGTTCAGACAAGTGTCTAAGAATTGATTTTTCCAAATTTTCCACTCCCATCGGATGATATCTAATCTAATCTAACAAATACCACCCAATGTGTAAGTGGAGTAAATTTGTAACGAGAAGAATGATCTGAAAAAATCATGAGTACATCGAAACGCTACTCTCACGAATCTTTTTTCTGGAAAAGTAAATCCGACCAGTCTGCGTTTGGGTTCTCGAGAAGGGCCATTAGAAGAAGCCGGGTTTGTCTTGTTCCTCGTGTACGAGCACGAAGGAACTGCTGAAGGAAGGAAAAAAAGAAAATTATAAGCGCTAGCATGAGTCAGATGCCGGTTTGGTGGAAAGCGAGGGAGGAATCTTTTTCTGGCCGGTTTCTTTGTGCTCGTAGGCGTTGAAACGTCTCAAGGACCGGTGGATGAAAGAAGAAGGAAGAAGCAAACAACACCGTACACTCATCGTGTCTGTGAACTGTCCGTACAAGTGACTTATTCAGATCTTTTTTTATCCTCGTTTTATCCAGTCTGGAGTTTTTTTAGATATTCGGTGCGAGAGAGATGTAGAATTGTCTTTAAATGATTTAGCAGTATTTGCATAATCCGAGAGTAAATACAGCTATAGGAGTTTATCAAGAAAGTACACATGTATCGTGTATTTACATTACGTATTTACATTGCAAATTTCTAACCTTATTCCGAATCTCTCGCTATCTGATTGACGCTCGAGATTATTAGGTCTAACGACGCAGTTCTTCGGCCATATTTTCCGAATACAAACGAGATAACGCGTTTTTCCAAGGCTGCGTGTTTCAGTAGCTTGACAGTTTATCAACACCAGTTTTAGTTCCAAAAACGTCACCCTGCAACGCACTTTCCACGATCGATCAACGCCGCGGATTAAACGGCGCAATGAACTCTACGAACAAACTTTATTTCGTATATTTCATTGCTCGGGAATCACTGAATCATAAAATTAGATGATAATACGTCGTTGTTTCTTACCATTCGCGATCGTAGTGCAGATGTTCGATGAGGTCATCTATTATCATTTGTAGTTCCGCATGGAAGATGAGAAAAAAATATCGTACGATGCGGAGGTCATATGATACAAAGTTGATGCTCGCTGGTGTAGTTTCTGATAAGAGGAGTGACACTTGAAACGGGTTGCGATTCTTGTCGTTTCTCCGATTTCCCAATCGGATAAGAATCCGTTCAGCCATCGAAATTTTGAAATGTTCAGGGAGAATTTGAGTAATTGGCGAATTGCAAAAAAAAAAAAATGTGTAAAATTTGTGAAATCTTCTATTACAGTCCGAAGAGTCCGCCGAACAGCCCAAATACAGAACTATCAACTGAAGATGAGCTCAAGGGAGTCTATATAAATTACTGCTGCAACAAGGTCAGTTTCATAATCGATTTCTAATATCGTATGCCTGTATGATACACCACCACAAAGAATTTTACTCATTCGTATTTCTTTCGTTGAAGAATTGTTCGTGGTCTGTGTATCTATCAGACTACGGCTACCGCAAAATCAAACCGATTGGTTGTTATTAATCGTCTATTTAGGTACGCGCAGAAGCTGAATCATATGGTTTTAAACATCTCATTTTAGAAATGATACGGTGCAAGAAAATTATATTACTACATTCATCTGGTCGTTGTTCCATTTTCTCAGTGGCGCATGCTCAAGCGAAGTATACTTCAGAGGAGGCTATGCAACTGGTTTTATCGAACGAAACAAAGCCGAGACCACACTTTCTATGCAAGGTCTGCAGATCACTGACTCTTCTAGTGGCGTGCCCCTTCTAGTGTGCATTGTGGGTCGTAGAACACGTGTGTGGAGCGAGTCGCGAAGAGTCGCATGCTTTCGTGGGCGTAGAACGCCGAGCCTCTTTGCAATCACGACATTGGCAAACATAATTGTAAAACGTATTACACAAAAGTTGTAGATCGTTTGCATTGTTCGATAACGATTCCATCGTTTCGTTTATCCTGACTTGTTTATCTAACCGATATGGAAATCAATAAGCCTATATTCAAACCAGCCTGATAGCGATATCAGGATCGTTGTTTACTCATGGATTATGTGCCATGGTTTATTTATTCATTTCGGCAAGGAGTCTTCGTTAAAAAAGAGCTACTGAGTCCTTACCTCGCTATGGTACATTGCCTCCAATTACGTTTAACTCGTTAGAAAATATAGTTAACGGACCAGCTATAGACAGCAATTCGTTCTTAAGATGTCCAGTATGTTTACTATTATCACCGATAAGGTGAAGTAATATCGCACAATTTATTATAAAAAGGTGACTGCTACAATGAAAATAACGACGAAGACAATCGTACGATGAGGTAGAATGTGCGAGGTCGATAACAAACCGTGAAGAAGTGAAGATTTTCCATGAGTCAGTTGCTCAACCATGTTTTCAACTGAACGCAAATTCCTTTGTGTCTTTATAAAGGCAAGGTCTTGGAAAGCAAGGCAGCGTTGTGTCTTCTTTGAGAATCCACGGTTTCTCGTTTCAACCGCTTAGATAATGCATTAAAAATAGAATATCTTAACAAGCTTCTGTTTTCCTGACTGTAGACGTTATCTTCGACGCGACATTCTTTTTTTTTTCACCCTATTCTTCTTCTTTGCTCGTTCTATGACCGATGAATGTGACGATTTATTCGTCGTATCATCTTCGTCACCTTATTTCAAACAATTACGTTAAAGCGTGACAAAATCAATACGAATGAACGGCCCTGATATTCAAAGTTACGAAAAAAAGCAAACGTGCCTGCTAATCGATTCTGAGTCGTCAAATCGTGACCCGATATACACTGCGCATTATCTATAATCATAGACGTGCGTTCGCGCATCGTTACACCTATCGTAGTCCACTTACCGACCAAGGATACCCGGATTCGAGGCTCTATAGTTTCGTACTTTCGCAGCTACGTACCACCGTGCGGAGACCTTGGCAAACTTTTCAGCGCGTCGTTATCGATCTTAGTATCGAAGAAAAGGCACTTGCAAACGCGCCATAAAGGAGAAAATAGTGGCAGTTCTAATATGGCGTCGGTTGAGTCGAATCGAGCGAAATAAGCGGGAAAAAAATTCCATGCTTTTACCGAAGGAAGGAACACACGGGTATATCGTTTTACCGTGCTAGTTCGTTCACCTGCATTTGTGTTTATTGGTGTTACGCGCGTGTTCCTCCGTTACGGCGGACAGATCACGCGATCGCGAACGAGCGAATCGCCGCTCTCTACGTTTACGCTTCTCATCTCGAACAGAAACCGGTCCTCCCGCGGTGTATATTGCATTCGAGAAACGGGTTCGACTTCGCGGCGACTTGGCGAAGAGGAAGACGAGAAGAAAGAAGGGATACCCGATATACCTGATGCACGATGCATTACGCTTGTATAGGATCAAGTCGACCGGCCGTTATGCTCATTCCAACTGAACGCATTCGCACTGTTCCGTGGAATGTGGTAAACACAATTAACGGTGGACGATCATATGTTAGGTTAGAATGCAATTCTAAATCTTTGCTAGCGGTATACGGTTAGAATTATTTACTCTGCGTACATTTTATTACTCGTGTTCGACCGTTCGTATAAATAATTCCATAGAAAGTTTGCGTGGCGAGCTTTCAGGAAATATATCGAGGAAACGCGGCGTGAAAAGGTAGAGTTCGTGATAGAAATTTCTTTCCTGCCTGTTACGTGAGCAACTTCACGTGCCTGGCGCTCTTTACTCGTAATTCGTTTGAAGAAATTACGATTTCTAGTAACATTATTTTCACGTCGTTCCCCGAATCGTTACTAAAACGAAATTCTGAAAAGCTTCGAATTTATTTTTTTAATTTCATCGCAGAGAAAATTGCCGGTGAGCTTCACATACCAAATAATCAATAGTGACCATTTCGTACGTCTAGCACGAAACGGCAAGTGTTACTTTCAGCATACCAATCCGGCTTCTGAACCACACACCTTTCATACTAATAGTTTATTTATATTTCTACTCTCATTTATTGTGCACACGAGCAGCATCCATTCCGTTTGCTAAAGTTTGTCTTTTTAACCTGCGTCCTATTTCGTGAAATAACTCTGCTCGTGCTATGCTGGAATACCAACGGTTTAGTCGTGATATTCGATCATTTTCTATCGACTTCTATCGGCTTCTAAAGTTTCCGCAGGGCAACTAACTTTTAATGGGGAGCAAATTAGATTCCGATTTGATCTTCTAAGAGATTGCCTAAGAGTTCCCGGCGGTTATATTCAGGAGAATCATCCCTAAACGCTATAAGACGATATAAATCAATGATTAATTGCTCCAATAATTGATTACCTGTCTCACACTTGCTTGAAACATATTTGAGAGATTAAGGGATCAATCACACCAAGAAAAGTGAGCCTAAAGGAGAATGTATACTAATTTGGTGATCGTTCTTGTGTCAGATTTAATGGGTAATGGTATGAAGTAAATGGCTAATTTCAGTCTTCGAGGTGAAGCAATTCTCGTTGCGTACCTCAACGAAATTAGATGACCGTATTTCTTTAGTTTTTTAAAACGTTTTATCGATATAATTTTTGTTTTAATTCTTCCATTCTTGTAAATTCTGACTGACGTATAGATCGCTACAGCAAGATGCATCATAAATAAATTGCGCCTGGGAACTGGTATACGTTTTATAACAAAAATCTGATAATTTTTTCCTTCGGCAATCAACAATGTTACGACTGAATAATAATAGCAGATTGTATTAATTCAAGTTACAATCTAACCGATTAGTCAGCAAAAAAAGAAGCGATCATTTAGATTACCGGAGTGGAGCAAAGGATCGTGCTAACGATCACGTACACCACCCTGTACGACTTTGCAAAGATGTCTGTTGTCTGTTATACGTATGATCTCTGTCACGTATCCGACAAGGCGTGGACTAGAGGTTGAAAGCATTTTTGATAACTCGTGTTTGCAACAAACAAAGAAAAGATGCCCTGTCCTGATGAACCTCGACAAAGAAGTTCATTCGGCCGGATGATTTTTTTCTAAAAATATATCCAATCTCGAAATACAAATTACCCTTTGCACTCGGCTGTCCGCTCCCAGTGGACATCGTAATCTACCAAACTCGAATATCCCTTGCAAGGGGACACGGAAAGGTTACTGGTATTTATATATATAGGTCAAATTATGCAAGGTAAAAATTAAAATTTCTACAAAATATTTTTTTTGATAATGTGTTAAATCGACTATCATTGGAATAAATTAATTGGTTGCAACGTTTATACCGTTTTATTTCTAGCGATTTAATTTCCGAATCCAGAGGGCTAAAGTAAAGCTGGCTCTTTTTAAATTCCCGCCAAGTGGATACGAAAGTATGAACACAGTCGAGACATAAAGTAATGGAGCTATATACAGAAAGTGCAGCTCGTCATTGACCCGCTGCAGGCTGCACTGTGGAGCTACATGGTGAAATGTCGTTGCAAGCGACTAGGGGTTTCCTCGTTGAATGAGCCCGAAACACGCCGGTAGTGGACGTAATTCCCGGTTATTACGTTCGCGAAAGGGAGGTAAGGGACGCAACGAAGAAAGAAACTCACGGGCATTTGTGGCAGGAAAAGAGCGAGACGATGCATAGACTGCTTTTCAACGGAGTTGTTAGTGGTCGTAAACCAATTTGAAACTATCCTGAGATAACTAGGCGCGATATCGCATAAGTTTGTCAGGCCTGGCTAGTGCTTTACGGTAGCCATTTGCTGAGGACGAAATACGCGTGGCCTACTTTTACAATCGCACTCTTGGTATCGATCTTTCCTGCGTCTCGAGCTTGCATCTTCGGTATCACTGTTGGCAGTATAAATACACGAATTTTTATCTACACGGGTATTTACTTCGAAGAAGCTATGTAAAGCTGTTGCATTCAACGGGATCGATGTGTCCGTTAATTTGCGATCGATAGCAGACAGGTTGGAGTTCGGGAGACGCCCGGGGAACAATGGAACGTTTCCGTTTGATTCACGTTCTTAATTTTCAACGATTAAGTATTTATATATGCAAGAAGGCAACGGGAGAAACTGTGTTCAAGGATATCTTTCGCTGCTTCTTCGCGAATGCCCTGAATACCAAAGAGTATAGTGTCTTGACTTCGTCTAAACAGATAGGCTGCCAATTATTTACAAGTGTAAATAAATTAGATTTAAATTAATTTTCTTCTTTCCAATGTTGTAACGAAGATGTAATCTTTTATAATTCCAAGTTGTTACCTTGAACTAATAATGGTCGTGGTTTGGTTCATCGAGTTACATCAAATCGTGCGTGGGAAGATCTACTGTTTGATCGTTGATGCGATGATTTCTCGATAAAATCAACCGATGAGAATCCTTTTAAAGACAATTCCTCCCGAGTCGAAGGCTAGTTGTATTCATCATTCCTCCGTTCGCTTACGTGTCGCAATGTTTATTTAAAGTGCGTTGATCCCAAGAATTATGCTTAGAACGTGCGTGCAGCCCTTTCTGTATTTAGAATTCTTGTCGTGTTTTTTTTTTTTTTTTTATTATTTCTAAAATGGAGTTATGATGCATGGTGACCATTTACAAACTCTGGGCCAGTTCACAGCGGGATGTTTTATGTAGCCAGATGTTTTTTCAACATCCTCGAACTCTTTGTTTTTGTTTCTAGAGCAATAAAAAGATCAACGCGAAGATTTAACTTCTCTGAGCACAGAGAGTGGACCTTTGTAGCTCCAGTGGACCGCTCTAAATTAGTTCAGCAACTTTTGGAACCGATAAAAGTGATTTAAACGACTTTCAAGATTTTTTTTTCGATTTTCTTCGAGAATTTTCGATTCTGAACTTTGTTCGGATAAGATTGTTTTGGAACATAAATTTTTTTAGGATGACGCGCGCCTATTCGTAGCCGAATTTTATTACGCATTACATGAAACACTATTTCGAGAAATAGGACGCCCGGTGCTTGTTGAATGTGTTGACGAACTTGGCAAAAGGTTTGAATAAATTAGATCATGGTTAACAAACGTATAATATCGCGAAATACGTTTTTCAGCACTTTCTCGTCGGTTTTATGCGTTTCAACAATTTGGCGACGCTTGTCTGAAGTAACAAAACAAGTATGACTATCTGATCTCCAAATTTCTGTAATCGTGTGTCATTGCTCATATAAATTGCGTATCATTTATTTAAATTATTACATCAGTATGTCGTGTATTGGCTATTGCACTGTTTCATTATTCGATTTAATCCTTTTAATCCTCCTCAATTCTGTTTGACGCGTAAATATTTATCAGAGGAAAATTTTACCTACATAAATTTATACTTTATTTTTATTTTGTGTTTTGCAATGTACCCTGATCGATGCAGACATTATCACTGATAAAATTAAATTTTTAGTATACCGAAACGAACGACAGAAAGTTGACAATAAGCGACAAAGCAATAATTCATGCATCGTCCTGTTCATCGTGTCATTCATATTAATGATTCATACGATCGAATACACGAACAGCAAATCAGTTTTTAAAGACTGGAGGATTGTTTATAAACAAACGTACGCCTTGTTTGATACGCACTGCATATAACGTAACGAGTGAGACGACGCGACGATGGTTGTTGCTGTTAGCGTGATTGGCTGATTGCCAGTCGAGTTATCCTTGGGTGGTATTCTTCGAGTCATTCACAGATAAGTAGAACTTCTCTCGTGATGCAAGTACTGCTTCCTTTTTTGTTTCCTTTATCTCTCAACAATGACATGTCTTATTCACTCTTCGATGTAAATGTACTTTTTAATCGAAGCTAGAACTACTCGAGCACCCGAGTACAATGGGTACCTGTACGAAAAAAAGACAGCGACAATAAGAGACCATACTTCGTAATGTTTGACATTAATTAGAAGGTTCAGAAAACGTGTTTCGATAAAGAAACATTTTTCTATAAAGATATATTGAAATTTTTCTTTTTCGCAATCATGACTCGCACCAGTTCTGAAGTATAAAAGCATTCGATATAGTTATGCAAGGAATCGTGATTGATTTATAATGACTATCAGGTTCTTGTTCCGTGATAAGAATCTGATCTTGGTGATTTTTGTTTTGGCCTCGTCGAGTTAGACAGGCCTTGTAGTAGGCAACCAGCCATCTAGCTTTGCGGTGCTCGTGTAAAAATGCTCGTCCGGTAAACTGATACGTTACTTCAATTGACGGTCAACTTAGAAGTGTATCTTCAATTTCACCGGGTGATACAGGATCCATTTGTACTGTTTAAACACTTTTAAATCGGATTACCAGAGATTACGCTTAACTGCTGCGTAGTCAAGACGAAGTTCTTCAAACGAGCATCCTCGTACACGATCAAGGATTATGAGATTTAGCAGGTTTTTTAATTCTCCTTTCTTCTTTTTCTGTGCAGGAAACAGAGCTTTTGGAGAAGAACACAGATTGGATTTACGAATGGAGCTCGCGACCGGATCAAGCACCACCAAAGTATGAATAGATTCTAGTTTTAATGAAATGTTGAGTTCGATTACGACTAAAGTAGACAAATAAATAAGATATTCGATCGTAAGATATATGTAAATAGGATAGCAAATTGCTTATTGATCCTGTATTCTTTTATTTTAGAGACTGGAAGTTCAAACATCCTCAGGGAATGACCAAAAAAAAATCCTATAGCATTCGTACAACTAAAGTCGGCAAGGTTGGGTTGTTCTCAAAAGAGGTGCTTTATACTCTTTTCATTACGAACATTCTGTCTGTATTGGTTGGCGCTGGGCTAGGGTAAGCGAAACTACTTGGAATATATTTACATGTTTCTACTAAAAAAGCGACCACGACGATCGCTTTTGTAAACGATTCTGCTGTTGTTTTAGAGTTTGGTTGTCTAGGCGAGGATCGATAACATCCAGCGTGACCATCGAATGAAAAAGAACGGCTAAGTACACGAAAGTCAGGACTGCTGCGCTAGAGTTTGCGAGAAAACGGAGAAAGAATTTGGTCTGTGTTGAGCCGCTAGAAAGACTGAAGAACCGAGAAAAAGGGTCGATCGAGCCTAACAAAACACACAACATATTATTTCGATTACTACAATTTAATATTAGCACTTTCTATTCTATTCTTCCCTGCCCAAAAAAACTTAACGGTGTACTTATTGAATGCCGTGTTATTGTATAAGTCATATGCAATTTTATGCTTAGGCAAGAAAATGCTATAAAAAAAAAAAAAAAAAAAAGGAAAAAATATGATTTATATATCTAGTGTTGTTGAAGAAATAAGACATGTCCATTTTATACCGTTTCTAATGCGTTTCTATCAGCGATAGTTCGTAGGTATAGCTTGGATAGTATTTATCGATAATTATTATTACTCGTTAATTCAACAAGAAATAAAGATTTAAGAGTGTAACACATAAAGAATGTTTATGTAGGAAAAGGTACATCGTTTTGTGCATCGAAACGATTAGGAAGATGAAAATATGTATAAAAGAAAGATAAGACAGGAAAGATATTGCAATGAAAGAAGAGTCTGTATAGCTAAAGTTACATCTTCGTTTAAAGTGCGAATGTTTTGCTGTAATGCAATTTGTACATTCGTTGTTGGCATGAATTTGAAAAAGGTGTTTTTGCGAATTATTTAGAAGCGTTATTGTGATAAAGAGCAGTGCGTTGTATTTAATTAATAGAATTTCATTTTTTTTACAGAATTGTAAACAACGATTGATATGTTTTTATAACGTACAGTATGATATGATTGTTTAGGCAGGTGGTATGCTGATAATTTTCGTTCCGTTTTCATATTTTTTGATTTTGTAAAGTTAGATTCTAAAGGAGGTGTAAAAAAGTATAATACAGCATAGTCGTAGTTTTTTAAATTACCAATTTGTTACCAATTAAACACTGAATTGATATATAATCACCTGTTCAATGATATTTCTTTAGTTTTATATATTTGTGACATGCGTTTTGGACAATTGATTATTATTAGTAATTTTATATTTAACAATGTATAGGCTTTTAGCGAAAGATAAAGGTTTTAGAAAAGGTGATAAAAGAGAGACACGAAAATTAGGTAAAGCGCAACACTACAATTCGATGGATTTTATTTGTAATCCAAGAAATAATCTATACTCTCGCTTTTCAAGATCTTTGCGTCAATTTACGTTCTCCCTTTTTATTCATAAGTACATTGTTAATTCATAAATTTATACATTAAAAAATGTTACAGTTCTTTTGCAGAATTTATATAGGAGTCGGTTTTTTCGACGGCACAATGTGTGATTTGTATGGAACTATCACAAAATAAAAGACTCGATATTGATCGTATCGCGTTGACGATTTTTTAAGATTTATCGCGTTTTTCACAGGATATGAACATATATAAATAATATATATGTATATATATATACACACACGTATATATATATATATATATATATATACACACACCATGTATTAAGTGTAAGATGCTGTATATTACAAGATAAGGCGTATTCGATGTAAGTAGAACTTAGAAATGCAAGTTTTTTGTATTTTCAATATAATTCTATATATTATATATGCAAATTCTTGCTTTTGGAAACCTTTCAGAACTGAAGTTACATACGCATGATTAATATCGCTTTTGAAAACGTCCATTAAAATGTCGTCCATTATTTTCATTCGCTAAGATTACCAATCCTACAAAATGTTACTCCAACTAAAAAAATAGTAATTCCCTTCACGAAAAAATGAATATCCAGCGAAAAACCATTAATCTCTCATAACTTCGCACGATCAACGAAAAAGGACATAAGTATAACACAATAGGTTCAAACAAATCGACTTTCTTCGAGCATGACGGATAACTGTGAACATGCGAATATCAACGAGAAAAATGTAAAGATTTTCATCAGAATTCTCCCACTTGAGGAACCTTGCGAATCCTGCGCGAAAATTGACTCGGAACACAAAGTAATGAAATTTCTCTTATGCTTGAGATATTCATCCTAAATTGAACATTAAAAACGAAACAATTTCGTTCTGATCTTATGCAGAAGATCTTCATACGATGTCTACAGGAAATGCAACCGAATAGGATAGCTATATCAAGAAAATCATCTTACTGGTGTTTTCGAGCAGACGAAATTTTTAGCGACACTTCACAGGAAGAGATTTACCGTGTTACAGCTAAGGACCTTGTGTCGAAGTATAAAAAAAAATATTTTTCCTCCGCTTAATACCGTTCGAGACTTCCGGCATAGACCACCGAGCAAATTTTTTAAAGACAGGAAGCCTCAAACCGTATCGATTATAAACAGGAAGTGTGATCTAATATAGTTAGGAAACCACATTTAAGAATTTTAGGCGGTGTGAGTTGCGTCGTAATAGGTTATGGTCAAACGGGTTCCGGGAAGAGCTTTACCATAACCGGCCTTAGGAATAACTGGGAAGTAGGACTATGTCGAACATTTTACATTCTCGGTATTACGTTACAAACACAATGATAACATTCCTTTTCTCAGCACAGAGGCCTGGTCGTGCGACTTTTATCCCACATGTTTGCTGAGAAGGCGAACAGAAAGAAAGTCAGCCGAATAGAGTACCACGTCAGCTTTATCGAACTACATGGAAAAGAGGCCAAAGATTTATTGTCCTCTGGCACGGATAATAATAAAGTCAGGATAAATGAGCGAGAACCTTTCAAGGTGTTATAAGATATTTTACAAAATATTGCAAGGAGACATTTGATAGAATTTTAGTCAGAAAAATTCTAGGATATATCCGTGGTATGCGTGAATAGTGAAGAAGAAGGTTTGAAGAAAATTTTCGAAGGTGAATTCAGAAGATCGATCACGAAAGGATCGACTTATCCAGAGTCTCATTTAGCCACGTCTGTCATCACTATTCACGTGTCTAATACAAGTTTGATTACTTCATGGAGCACCGTAGCAGCAGCCAAAGTAATTATTTAGTTTGTGTTTCGTTTCTTCAAACTTTTTAAACCGTGAAATTGGGGGAATTGTAGAGCTTCGTGTCGTTGATTGGTTTCGTGATGCTTTAATTAGAAATTTAATTAACTTGTTAGATACATATCGTGGAAACAGCTGGTACAGGAACAGTAGGAAGGAATAATTGTTCGAAGACAGCCATGGATACTGGTTTGGGGAATTTAATGAAGACTGAGCTCGAGCAATTCTTTTCGTATGTAGGAAATTCAGGATCATCCGCTATTAATATGATACGCTCTAATAATTTGTTAAAAGTCCTGGGAAATACTTTTCCGATTTCGACTGTAATTCGGTGATTAAAAGAAGTTTGAAAGTTGAATCATATAATACTATTTAAACTTCAAATTATTTATTAATAACTAATGATGTAATTGTAATAGGTTTATATCTCATATTCGAATTACGAAGGAAGATCTCGACATCACGTTATCGACTTTAAGATTCACCCTAAAAATTGCAAAATTAAAACCACTCAGAATAAAAGAAGATGTAAAATATCGTGCAGATTTACTAGTGCATAGGCTTCAGAATGAAGTCAGTGCTTTGAAGAAAGAGCTAATGCTAAACGATATGTTTTTACATCAAGAAGCTCTGGTAAACATCTCGAAGTCTCGAGCGGAACAGATTAATCGGAGTATCCTTAATTTTTTAAATGACAAAATTTCGGATTTCACGCTGTTTAATGTATCTCAGGCTCAAGTATTACTAAAGAATATTAAGGATTTATATAACAGGTTGCATAGACTATGTTGTATATATGATAATATTAGCTTCAGTTTCTAAATTATCGAATCGCTAGGTTAACTGCCAAAGAACTCGAAGTGGAAAAATTAAAAGAGACGTACGAAAATTTGGTAAAAAGTGTGACAGAAGTTGGTTTATCAGAACGTTTACCTAAGGTATCTCAATTGAATATTTAATTTCGAATAAAATTCCTTATTTTGTATTAAATACGTCGTAGGGAAGCATGTTATCTACCGATGATCAAGTTAATAATCGGAAACGAGTTAAGAGATTGTCACAAGTTCTCCTCGAAGCCGAAGAAAGTAAAAGAGCCATAGGAAAAGAAGTTGGAATTTTAAATAAATCTAGTAGGCCAACATTTTTATCGGAACAATGTAATTTTATCGAACACGTATGAAAACGCTTTAATATTTAACATTGTATAGCGATAGGTCTAACTCTAGGACCCTACATAAATGAAATTAATCTTGACGAAAGATTAAAACAAAGCAAACGTTCAACAATGTCTAAACAAATTTTGAAAATTGATAGTCAGAGTATGATGACGGTTAGAATATATTTTATTACAATATATTTTTTTTTACATATTTTCATTTTTTAGTAATTTACGTTGTATTAAATAAGGTCCGGCAATTATTCCAATCATTTTTAAGAGAAGAACTAGAATTTACAAAACTTAAGAAGAAATTTGATGAAAATAAGAAGGTTCTTGCTACTGTTCGTCAGAGGTTTACAAACATGATTGATAATTATTTTCAGGTGTTTTGTAGTTTACTATTAATATTTAAAAAAAATGTTATCCAAAATGCTTGTTAATTAATTGGTGTTATCCGTTAGGCAAAAAGAAATTTAGATGATGCACGAGATAAACTTACCAAGTATCGACAAACTCGATACGTTTTGGAATTAGATAGTTGGGATGGACGTGAAGCTATATGCGAAATTGAAAAAACCATTGAGCGAGACATTTCATGTTACCAAAAAGTGCTAGCTAATTTAGAAAACGAAGTTAATGAGGTGCAATATGAAATTAGCACGTTAGTTAATCGAGATTTTGAAATGGGTTCAAAGTTAGAATCTGGTTTTTGCGAATATTGTAAAAGAAATGCCTTTTTATTACATTATACCGAAAAATCAATGAAAGCATTGTTGGCACCAGAAAAAGAATCCTTGGAAATAATTCGAAGCAAGTATAATAAGTTTCAACGTGCAATGTTACGTAAAACACAGGTAAATTCTTCAATTTAAATTCAAAATTGAGTATTTGAATTTGAACATTTAAATGAAAATATTTGGATTTAAATATTTAAATTCAAAACTAATAATGAATTAAAAATTTTTAAACTTACGTTTCTTTTTCTTATCAGGAAATAGAAAAGACAAAAAAAGTACGATTTGATTATGAAAAGAAGTGCTAATTTGTATCTAATGAAAATACTATCTCCTTAGCAATAAGTACTTATATTTAATAAATCAATAAACGCATTTTTGACTACTTTTAAAATTGATTTTATATTTAAAATATAAGCCGGAAATAATCATGAAAGTAAACCAAAGCCATCTACCAGCATCCTAATGAATTACGTGATTGGCATAGGGTAAACGTATTGACACTAACGAAATCATTTCCTCTGCTTAAAAATCACCGGTTATGATAGTTGTCTAATAATATAGTGAAAGTTGTAACATTTCAAAAAGTTTCTCCATATGTAAGGTAATTTATAGTCATTTGTGTTGTAATACGTTACGAGTAATTTCTGCATACTTGCAAAATTAGTTTAATACGTTTCTTTTTCCTGGCTTTGGTGTGATCTATTTTTTTGTGTCAAGAATGTGATAGTTTACTGTCCTAAATGACATTGATCGAATCGAAACGTAGTTTAAAATTTAGTAATCATTTACGTATTGTTTGTTTTGATTAATTTCTCTTCAAATACGATCAACTGCGTCTTTGTTACTAGGCATTATAATCTTTTTTGTATTATACTAAATTCGTGTCGTAAATCGATTTCTATAGAACAATAAATTTTGGTTGGAATATTAACGTACGAGTGACAAAAAAGAAAGGACTTGGGTGGCTTTAGCAATAGCAACAGTTTAAGATTTCGATATTCGGGGATCCTTGGTGAAATCGTTTTATCCGACTGTTA
Source organism: Eufriesea mexicana (assembly GCF_001483705.2). Lineage (NCBI taxonomy): Eukaryota > Metazoa > Arthropoda > Insecta > Hymenoptera > Apidae > Eufriesea > Eufriesea mexicana. Next base: position 126,608 of record NW_016915967.1, on the reverse strand, counting down.
GTGTCACGTTACAGAATTGTAAACAGAAATCAGTTAACGGTTCGACAGCCGACGGACATAAATTCTGTCGGCTGTCAACTGCTGTGATTGTGAACAGTGTACGAAATATTCCGAGAAAATTGAAAATATATAATCATCAGTGACGCTGTGTTATTTGTTTCACAAATGGTTAAGTTTCCTTCGATTCGCGCGCAATCCAAGATGTTTTAATGTAAAGTGGAATTTGTATATTGTCTGATTTCATGAGAGATTTAGTGAGATATAAGTTGTATGTATTTAATGAAGGAGTGAGTATCTATGAATATTAACGAAGACTGACAGAGAATTCCTATAATGGCAAATAAAGAAAATCTAGTAAGTACTATTTACGTAAACTTTTTTATCGACCTTTTGATATTCGATGTCAATATATACCTATGATAGTTGGTGCAGACAGAAAAATTATTTGAGACGTTATTGCAAGAGGGGAACAAATATTTATTTGCCATGGATGACCTACGTAATAAATTTAGAAAAGATTCGTTTGAGTTCAAGAAGATATTATCCCATATAGATAGTTATTCGCGGGTGAGTTGGAAATATAAAAAATAATGTATATTTGTATTGATTGTTTATTCTTTTCTGAAATACAATATATCTTGCAGTGTAAGACACAATTAAGGGAGGATATGGAAGAATTCAAAGAAATGTATGATTATGATACTGTGGATGACATCATAGATGACGATGATACAGAGGAGGGTGATGAGATGGAATATATGCAGATAGAAATGGAAGAATATGAAAATGAGGATGAAGATCTTCTCCTCGAAGAACAATTTCGTCAGTTTCGTAATATAATGTATCGAAAGAATATTCTCGCGAATATGGAAATGATAATTTTGCGAATGTTAAATGTTGATGAAAGTTTTGTAAATTTTCAAATATGTGTGTACTCAAAGTTGAAAGTTATTTTAAAAGATTATTGCCAAAGAGTTCAAGCATTTCTGAAACGCAACGAAGCACTTCTAGAATCGCAAGAAGATTTAGAACAGAATCTAATAATTAAAAGTATTCGGGATAAATATAAACAGCTGCAGCAGCTCTTGATTAAATTGATCGAGGTATGGTTAAACAGGTAACTACTATAGTAGATGCTAATAAAATTTTATAATTTTTAGAAATAATTTTTTGTGATACAGGGTCAGATATTTTCTTTGGAATTTGCGGTGTAGCCGCACGTGAACCCAAAAAAACGCGGTAGAAGAAAGTAATTAAAATTTGTCACGTGATGTTGTGGAAAAAAATTAAATTATTTTTTTATGTTTGTATCATATAGCGTGTAAAAAATAAATGTTTGTTAAATTAAATTGCATTGTATTTGTTAATTAGTTTAGTATTTAAACAGAGTCAATGACATAGTCAATGATCAAAGTTCATTACGCAAACTTATCTCGAGCTGTGTCTGCAGATATCGCAAATATTCCGGCAGATGTCTCCATTTTATTTCATACTTGAGCTGTAGATCTTTCAGCTGCCTATCGACATTCGATGTTGTTGGATCGTGAAGTTGCAGTGTATGTTATCTTGTGTCACTTTTTGTAATTTAGTATAATATAGAAGGTGTTTTCTGTTTAATGTAGAAAAGGCTATAAACAAAAATCTAATCCTCAATATTTTCACTGGTGAATAGCAAATGACTAAGAGTTATAATTTTACTGTGTCATGTCAACGTTAAGTGAATACATTTGTCAGCTATCTACGGAGGAAAAAGCGTATTTGGCGGCCAATTTGAATGAAACTGACGAAACCAGGCCAATTAAAATAGCTGAAATAAGACAGTGGATAATAGAGAATGATAACTTACATGCGCCTACTGGTATTCATATTTAATTTCAAACATACCATATAAATTTCCTCTTTTTCTTTATTTCTTTTGTGTTTAAAAAGATGTTTTATACTTTTATAGACGACTTTTTTGTTCTTCGTTTCTTAAGAGCATGCAAATTTAATGTGGAGAAAACAAAATCTAAATTACAGAATTATTATAAACAGAGAACAAATTTGCCAGAATGGTACAGTAACAGGAATCCCTTTTTATCAGAGTTACAAGAACTTTTTGATTTAGGGTAATGATTATAAAATTATATTATTTTTATATTTTTTAAATATTATTATAATACCTCTCAATCGTGTTTTAGTTTACGTAAATGCTATCGTTTCCAAAGATTAAATATGACCGAAAGAATGCTCGATAATATTCCTATCATTATTTGTAGTTTTCCTGGTCACGTTTAGTACTTTAGATCTTTTTGTAGAGCTAAGAACACGTTTAATACCGATAGTGTATCTGCATTCGATAAGCCGTAGCATGCATTTTGCAATAGATAATTGTTTCAGTTTCAATTATAATATATTCATTATCAGACATAGTATATAATTCAAAAGTCACTATAGCATTTCTTTTTTGAATACGTGTTAATAGCATGCAATTTTCGTTATGTAATATAAGATCAAATTTTACATATATAAGAAAAGTGGTTACTCTTTAAGTTTGCCTTTCCAGGGTACTTTTACCTTTGAGAAAATTAGATAACGAGGGCAGAATGATCGTGATAATACGTGCGGCCGTACACTCTCCCAGAAAGCACAAAATGACAGACATGTTGAAGGTATGAAAAACAAAATTACTAGTCCGCATGAACGGAAGATATAAATTGTAAATTGCAAATAAAAGAAGTAAGCAGTTGCACCTGATAATTTTATTAAATTCATAAATATATTCGCGAACGAAATTTTTGCTTCAGGTATAAGGAATAAAAATTTAAGCAATAAAATACATTTTTTTTCGCATTAGGCAGCATTAATGATTTTGGATCTAGTATTACGAGATCACGAGTTCGTTACGATTTACGGTATAACGGCTATTTTGGACATAGGAGGCATTACGTATGAACACGTTCTTCAATTACCACCGAATGTTATTAAGAATTTAGTTCATGCATGGCAGGGCTGCTACCCTGTTAGAATTTATTCGCTGAACTTTATTAATGCTCATAAATTCATAAATGTAGTATTGAACATTTTTAGAAGTTTTATGACTAAAAAATTGAGACAAAGGGTACATGTTCATGCACGTGGTAAATTAAAGTTGTACGAAACTTTACCAATGGATATATTACCAAAAGAATATGGTGGTATGGATGGAACAGTGAAAGAATTAAGCGGTAAAGTTTTTGTTTCATACGGTGCTTGTATGTGGGTAAATAAGACGAATGTTAATTATGTCATTTTAATTATGCTTCAGAGTATTGGAAACGTAAGGTTAAAGAGAATCGAGAGTGGTTCGCCGAGGAAGAAAAATACAAATTGTCGTTAAGTAACTAAATTGATTCTAATTTGTGATAACGAGGGATTGCATATGCAATTGTCGAGTAGTTAATAGTAGACTACGTGATAGGCATCGAAATATTTTATATTTTTTGTAAATGTTTTTTATACAGAAAATAAAACGAAAAACGAAAATATCACCTTTTTTTTTTAAATATTTAGTTTATGTATTCATTGCGTAATTTTATTCAGACTAAATGTTTTTTCAAGCGTAAATAATCAGAAAGATCAATAACGTATAAAATGTAATTGCTATAATTCATATTCTACAATATGGTACATATTTTGAGTTCTAAAATTGCATTGCACATTAGCGCATATTAATTATTCTAATTATACCTTTCCAATAATTTTCTCCGTCAAAGTTTACCTTTATACAAAATTTCATGTATTCTTCTTGTCATACATGAAACATATTTCTCATTTATCGTGTGAATATATCCTTTTCTTCGTTTTTCGCGTTTCTTAACCGCGATTTTTCTCATCGCATTATCAGTTAAATAAAACGTACATTTAAGTCATGGGCAAGTAAGACTGTCCTACATCTAATTCGCTACTCATTAACTTAACCATTTACTACTCACAATCCCATTTACGTCTGGGACAAATTTACCAAGGCACATTGTACTGAATTTAAGTAAAAATCGTCTCGTTCATCGCCAAGCATTCTGTACAGCGTTTCCTTTTATAGGTTAATTTAAACGAGACGATGAATACTTTTTACAGATATCCATGGTAAAATGCATCTCTAAGAATACATGGTATATTACAGACGTTCAACTAAATAAAAAAGGGATAGAAGAAAAGAAATCCCTAAGAGGACCAGACACACCACAAACAGTCATTTGTTCTTCATCATTCACACATAAGGGACATTAAGCGCACAAGGAGCATCACATATATCTGGAGATTCACGCACGGGGGGCGCAACGAGATCGTCTCGAGGAAGCTGCCGAAGTGATCTCTTCTCGCTTCGAGTTTCCACCGATGGCCGACCGTGATTTTTCGAGTCGAACCAACGTGTCGTTAGCTTGATTTTCCTCTTTCACGTGGCGATGACGATTTCCAAACGCCACGATAAAATCCTATCCGCGCTTAAATTTGAGCACCATTATGCTTATCGTGAGGAACAGAATTATCCAGACAATGGTTGCGATGAAGCCATTGTAGACGTCCGATTTCGAAATGGCCCAACCACGTGTCAGCATGGAACGCAACGACGTCGTAGCCAATGTCAACGGAAGACCCTGAGATATATGCCGTAGGACTGTTGGCATACCTTCTACTGGCCAAATAACACCTAGAATCAGACAATTATATCAATTTATCAGTTCAATGCTACATAAATAACGAAAGAAGTTTCGTAGGAAAAAATGTCTTCTACTCTGATGGATAAGTAACAAGTTACATAATAAAGAATTCACTTCTGGGCACTGGAAAGTTGAAAGCTGGCACACATTCTTTGGTTCTTCTAGAGATTTAGTATAACTCTATTAAAATAATATTCTTTGTTGTGATACTCTAGCTTGTCTGAACATTTGTAAAACATATGATCTGAACATCTTCAAGTTGAATATAATTAAGTATGCAAATAACTCTTTCTTCTGCTGGCCAACATTTAATCAGAATAATCATCATTAAATTTATGCATTTTATTCGAAAATATTTACTAACACTATGGCCAGGAACAAGATAAGAGAATTATATGTTTTCAATTTATATAATATACATACCGCTTAACAAAAGCGTAGGATAGAAACTGCCCAAAGCTAGTTGGATTGCATTTCTTTCAAGTTCGCAAAACGCTGAAATTACAAACCCTGAAAACAAGAAGAAAGGCTTGAGTAAATGTTTCATTTAATTAGTATCATTAATTTATTGCGAAGGAAAGTTCGTTAATATGTTTCACAGGATAAAAGTACGAGTTAGTATTAAATATTACTTTACTGGGATTAAAAGTTTATCTTCTGTGTGTCAACAAAAAACTATAACTCATTTTTTGAGGTTTTATTCAAGAATTGATTTTACATTTTTAAACTCACCGAAACACATGCCGCATAGACCCTGGAGAATCGTCAAGACAATCACCCAGCCTATTTCTCCCTTGCACTCGACACCAAATACCAGAATCATGAATATTAGTACCAATGCAGTTTGGCCACACATTACCACGAATTGTGTAATTACGTGAGAGAAAAGGACCTCTGCTGGTGAGACGCCAGCCACCCAACTTCTGTCTAGAAGACCCTCCGTCCTCTCGATGATTAGAACTGAGGAAGTAAGAGCCACCGCCAAGAAGAAGACAATACTGCGAACATATGATAGTTTTGTGAATACCTATTGTCTCACTCTGTTCTTTCATTAACAACCTGATGCTAATAGTAATTGATTTTTACTTACGTTAAAATTACTCCTGGCGCTACGAAATCGGTGAAACTGGGATCATCAGTGCCGTAAAGTGGATTCTCAAAATGAATCGGTACGTCAGCCAATTTTGAGTTCTGTTCACATGATGTTAAAAGATCTTTGGCAAAATCCCTGTACGAATATTGAAGGTTCCTGGCTAGCATCAATCCTATTTGTTGATCTATAATATGATAACAAAGGTACAGTCATTATTTATATCTTAAAACCTGGAGAAACATAGTGTTCTGATAATTTAAAACTTACTAGACATGTCTAGCCAGACCCTGATTTCGCTCTGCTCTAAGGTTTCATCGTCAGCTTCTCTTCCTAGAGCCATCCTTGCAACAAGAGCGTCTGTGAAGTTCTCAGTAAAGTAGAGAGTACCCCAAGCGTTTCCTTTGCGTACCGCGTCCATTGCTGAGTCAGGATCTGGATAATATTCCTAAAACGTAGATATCCCTTTCAATAATTACAAACTGGAATCTCTAAGTCGCACTCGAACTCGTGGTCTTACTTTTATCATCGTATCATTGTCCAAAAATTTAAGATACCGGCAACTAAGACGCGTAAAGTCGCAATCTTCCGTTATCGGACAAGACATGTTCTCATAGAACATTTCATGATTGACTATTGCCAATTTTAACCCAACTGGATCCCTACCAATCGCCAGACAAAACAGGATCACTTGCATCACTGGCAGTGCAAAGATGAATAGCATTACTCTGTACGTAAAACACACTTTTACCATCTTCATCTAATAAGAAATGTAATATTGCTTTCTCTGCATTCAACGTAACAAAAACTTACCCTACATTTCTCCACATACGTAAAAAGTTTTTCTGCAATAGCGCTTTCATTTTGCCCGTGTTCGTTATTTTGAAGCAATCAGTGAAGTCACTGCAATCATCGCACTCCAATGTCGAGCTATTCTTCACTCCAGACAACGGTTTTCCGTTTAACTGTTCCATATAAAAATAGACATATGATTCGAGGGGACTCTAAAAACTCGCTCACGTATCATAAGATTATTTTGTTCAGCGAGTATCACGTCAATGTGTGACTAAAGAACATTATTGTTCACGTATGAAAATTTTTCCTAAATTCTTACATCGTAATGGTTTCCAACACCGTTCGTCGAGTCATGAATGAGCACCTCTTTACTCTGATGGAAGTTTAGGCCAACTACACCCGATTCTTCAGTCACGTACACCGGCTCGTTCTTCTTACCCCAGTTCAGAGAAGCCTATGAAAAGGTAATTGATATTAACTCTCCAAGAATTTTGTTTCCACGATCCATAGAACCAAATATCACCATTTCTTCTTACCAGACTAATATTATTAGAGATATTCAATTCTGTCGGTGGTTGACTGTACTGTCCTTGCTTCCGTGACAGTTTCAGGAAAACGTCTTCAAGGGAAGCACAGTTGTACATCGTCAGGAGAGATCTGGGAGATTCTTCAGCTAGTAAATGACCGCTTCTCATCAAACCAATCTGTGGAAAGAAAATTTCTGTGAATAAATACAAGATCTTTCTGGGATCAAGGTAAGATACATTTTTCTCTACACAATGATAAAAAACGATTATTTTGTAGCGATGGTAAGTGTTTTTTAAGATGAACTTGAATACAAAGTACACGTGACGTCATATATGCCATTTGCAATTTGTATTAATAAAACAAAGTATGTATTTGTAATACTTGTCTAGCTGTCTCCTTGAGTCTTCGCTGATTCTTACGTATTATCGTTTTTCTTATTGTCGAGAAACCGTGATAGACGCAGTGATCTGGTTTCATCCATTTTTTAAGGTGAAACCAAGCAAGATTATGTAAAAATGCTCGAGTAAAATGCAAAACTCAAAGCTTAGGTTTCCTTATAATTATCATTGTAAATGGTTCTAACAAGCATGTTTTGTTAACATCACAAGAAATTGGAGATAAAAATGGAAATAAAATTTGATAAATTCTCCTGGTTACTTTTTTCCCTCATGAATCATGAATGATCATAAAACGGTTTGAAAATGCAAAAGGGTACTTTTTGTATACGACACCAAGAGGTATATAAAACCTGCAATCGAGGGTTGTCAAAACAAACAGACTTATAATTTGCATAATGTCCAAATGAATCAGCTAAAGGACAGATTACGAGATCGGATCAACCGGTCATTATAATGACGTAATTTCAGAACGAAAATGTTTGCGTTGCACTTGCAAAAAGATCAAGGTGTTTTTCAGAAACGTAAAATGCGTAGAAAACTTTGTTCAATCCATAGGTATTTGAAAGGAACGTCCAGAGCGAGTCGTGTTGCACTCTGTAGTATTTCTGCGAAAGTTTCCCCTTTTTCTTTTTTTTTCTTTCAAAAGCCTGACGTATATTCGTCGAAAGGCAGAGTCATGGTTGCACAATTTTAATATGCGATCATTATCGTAATCGGTGGACGATTTCGTTTGGCAATGGCTCCGGTTGCATTTGTATTCCCACGTATGCACCGATATTGTGCCCCGAATATTTTTATTACACACCAACGACCGCATTACATAAGGCCCCACGTACCGTGTGCGCCTGTCGGGCCTCCTCGATGTAGTGTGTGGTTATAATTACGGTCTTGTTTCCATCTTTTGTTATTTGGACCAGGTGATTCCATATGCTGCAAAAGAAAATGCATCGTAATTCTGTGCTCGTTAACAAATGGCATAATTTAACAAGAAGTCGTCGATTTTGGAACTTTAATGGCATCGGGAAATACTTTGCGTATTTAGACTCTAATTACCGCATTAATTTCGTCGATATGAAATTAATATAAAAATCGATATTAATATTCGCAATATTAAATCCAAGGAGAAAGATTCCAGTTCTCCCAGTCTGTTATGCATAATATCCAACATTTTTTGGCACGGTTCATTATTTTTCATATACTTTTTAAGAAGCCATCGGGAGAACTAATTCAACGATTAGTCAAGCTACATTTCTATGAGAAAGCACGGAAGCGGAGAATCTCCTCTTGGTCGTTATACACAGACACTTCAATTTCGAGAAACTAGCGTGAAGTGCTCGTAAATACCAGCGATCGTGAGTATTCGTGGTAATCCGAGGAAGCGATGCTCGTCTTGCAACAGGTATAATCGCCTTGCGAACTTTCTCGTGGCTAATTAGTCCTTTTCTTTATCGTCGTTTGCTTTTTCACTGGAAAAAAGCAGCCACGTGGGGTAGAACTATCGGAGAATCTGATTAATACGAACGTTCGCAGCAGTTGTCCGAAATCTTTTTCTCCAAACGTGCTGGCTTGAATAGCGATGTTGAGAATTTACGAGGATCTCGCTTGAACCTTGAACCTCTGCGGAGGATTCGTGT